>NW_027672128.1:0-84000 GCF_964165515.1 Mesoplodon bidens
CATATGATCCAGCAGGCGAACTCCTGGGCCTATAACCTAAGAAGCCAGAATTGGAAAGACACAGGCAGGCAAATGTGCATTGCCGCAGCATTACCATAGCCATGACATGGGAGCAACCAAAAAGTCCATCAACAGATGAGTGGACAAAGAAGAACTGGTACATGTCCAGACAGAATATTAGCCAAGGAAAAAAAGGACACAATGCCATTTGCAGCACCGTAGAGGAGTCTAGAGGTAATCACGTGACTTGTAGTAAGTCAGAAAGAGAAAGACACATATCGTATGATATCACTTATAGGTGTTACCTAAGAATTGATACTAGTGAAGATATTTCCACAGAGAAGGGCAATCACAGATTCATTAAACAAACTTATGGTTCACCAATGGAAAGGTGTGAGGATTGGATACATTAGGATATTGGGGTTAACAGACAGATACAAACACAGGTGAAAGAGATAATCACCAAACACCTACGGAATACCAAGAGAAGACTACTCAACATTCTGTCCTAACATACATGGGAAAAGGATCCCAGGAAGAACAGACATATGTATATGTGTAAAAGAACCACATCTTGCACACCTACAACAAGCCAAACATTGTAATCAAACTTGCTGTGATAAAAAATAAAAATTAAATGAAAAAAAACGAACCAGAAATAGTGAGACAAACTTAAGGGTCTTTTTCCTGGCACATTCCATTCTAACTTACAACCTAGAACACGACTTCCATTGAGGCTCTGTTGCCCTAGTCACCAGATTCGGTAAAGGGGAACTGCTGCCACCTTGTGGCCGTTTCACACAACAGCAGCTTGAATCCCAGCGCTAATGGTCAGTTGATATTCAAAATCATTGCAGGCCTGTAAATGAGACCTGCCCTGAAAAGAAATCCTGGGGTCGTATACTGACCAAAAAATTCAAAAGACCTCCATGTTTCAAAACGACAGTTT
The DNA here is from genome assembly GCF_964165515.1 of Mesoplodon bidens. Taxonomy (NCBI): domain Eukaryota; kingdom Metazoa; phylum Chordata; class Mammalia; order Artiodactyla; family Ziphiidae; genus Mesoplodon; species Mesoplodon bidens. Next base: position 950 of record NW_027672128.1, read on the forward strand.
CAAGAGGCATATTTTACGGACATTTGTGTTCTGCTTCTTTTTCTTTCTTTCTTTCTTGTTGTTAAAAAATGGGAATGGAAAAAGGCAACCCTCAGAATGGGAGAAAATATGTGAAAACGAATCAATGGACAAAGGTTTAATCTCCAGTATACATAAACAGCTCATGCAGCTTAATATTAAAAAAAAAAAAACAACCCACTTCAAAAATGGGTAGAATATCTAAATAGACATTTCTTCAAAGGAGACTCAGAGATGGCCAAGATGCACATGAAAAGCTGCTCAACATCACTAATTATTAGAGAAATGCAAATCAAAACTTCAATGAGGTATCACCTCACACCTGTTAGAATGGGCATCATCAGAAAATCTACAAACTACAAATGCTGCGGAGGGTGTGGACACATGGATCCCTCTTCCACTATTGGTGGGAATGTCAATTGATACAGTCACTATGGAGAACAGTATGGAGGTTCATTAAAAAAACTAAAAATACAATTACCATATGATCCAGCAATCCCACTTCTGGGCATATACCCAGAGAAAACCATAAATCAAAAAGACACATGCACCACAATGTTCATTGCAGCACTATTTACAATAGCCAGGTAATGGAAGCAAGCTAAATGCCCACAGACAGACGAATGGATAAAGATGTGGTACATATATAAAATGGAATATTGCTCAGCCATAAAAAGGAATGAAACTGGGTCATTTGTAGAGACGTGGATGGATCTAGAGACTGTCATACAGAGAGACGTAGGTCAGAAAGAGAAAAACAAATATTGCGTATTAATGCATATATGTGGAAGCTAGAAAAATGGTAGAGATGAACCGGTTTGCAGGGCAGAATTAGAGACACAGGGTTAGAGAACAAACGTATGGAAACCAAGGGGGGGAAGCCATGGGGTGGTGGTGGTGGGATGAGTTGGGAGATTGGGACTGACTTGTATACATGTATATGTATAAAATAGATAACTAACAATAACCTGCTGTATAAAAAAATAAATAACCTTAAATTTCAAATTTTTAAAAAACAAATAAAATTTAAAAATAAAACAGAAAAATGTTCTTCCCTTCACACAGATGTATTTATATGAATGAATGATTTCCATGCTTATATCTATAAATACATAAATGAGGACTAAAATCTACCTTGAAAAAAACAGAAAAAATAAACAGAACCCACTAGTTATACAGAGGAAAACCCTATCAGGGCACTTGCTCCAGTGGTAAACAATTCTGAAGGTGGTCGGAGGTGCCGAATTATCTCCCATGCAGCCAGCAGCCCCCCCGCAAGGAGCGTCCTCATTGCAAAGCTGGGGGACCGTACATAGGCGTCTGTGAGTAAACGTGAGCTGAGCCCCCAGCCAGCTGCTGCTGAACTGTTCCCACCCTTCCCAGGTAAAACACCTGAATATGTACAAGGACTTGAAAGCATAGAGGAAGGGCCGTGGATCCACACCAGTGAAAGCACGCAGGCTGACTTGGTGCCTGCAGGCCTGCCAGGATGATCCTGGCCCCAGGCGCTCTTCTGAAAACTTTCCATTTCCCTGCCTGAGATATCCGTCCTGTCTTGGCCCCCACTGCTTTTTTCCTCCCTCACCTCTGCCCGCGGAGAAATTCCAGCGGAAGGTATGGGTGACCCATCCTCTTCTTTAGCAGGTGGCAGTCTGGAGACTCCTGCAGAAAGTCCAGCAGAGCTCCTCTCACACCGGGCCACCCACAAAACCGTGCCCCCTCACTCCCTCCCACCGGCACAGCCCCGAGACTGCTGACGGGGCAGAGAATATGGCGTCAGGCACAGCTGCAGGGGCTGTTGCTCCCTGGAGCGGTGTTTATATTGACCTCAACCCAGGCACACCTGGGGAGGGCTGGCCGGCAGGGACAGGCTGCTCCGGTCAGCCAATCCTCACCCCTCAGTGGCTCCCATTGCAGAAAATGGACCTCGCTGAAACGGCCAGTTCCAAGGAACAGGTGTGGGACCCAGAGAGTCAGGATAGACAAGGGGCTGCATCTCCGGCTTGTTTTCTCATCATTTTATCTGGCCCATGAGTGGGAGACAATTTCAAGAAGGCCTAATCCTAATGAGAGGAACCCAGGAGTCAGGGGGAGGAGGGGTGATGGTTGGAGACAAAGGCCTGGTGCCCCGGCTGCAGTGGAAGTCTCTGGAAGACCAGGCAGAGGGAGGCTGCACAGAGTGATGCCCAGGGTCAGAGACCTGTCGGAGCTGCTGTTTGTTAGTTCAAGTCCTGCTCTGAGGTGCTCTGTGTCAGCTCTGCGTGACAGGCGTTCTGGGGTGCTCTGCAATGAGGGCTATGTGCACGGTTCCTGTGTGCCCAGCCCTGCCATGGTACCTGCCCAGGGCAGCTCTGTATCATGGGAGGTGCCTAAGCACGAGAGCCTCGTGGGCTGCTGGGTAGTTTCACAGGTGAGCTCCATACCCTGGGAGTGGCCTGAACATGAGAACCCCGTTGGCTGCTGGGGCCCTGCTCAGGTGAGCCCCATATCCTGGGAGGGGCCTGACCACGAGAGCCCCGTGGGCTGCTGGGGACCTGGTAAAGGATGTTAGGACAGTCAGTGAAGCCACCGAGGATATACATCCAGTAGTTCCTAATTCCTAGACCCTACTGGTCATTCTACCATCCACCAGGACATGGTATTCTGTGTTAGACTTCAATGATGCCTTCTTCTGTATTCCATTGGTCCCAGAAAGGCTCTGCTGCCCTAGGAACCAGACTTGGGAATGGAGAAACGCGGCCGCCTTGTGGCCATTTCCCACAACAGCAGCTTTAAACCCACTGCTAGTGGTCACTAAATGTTCACACTCCTTGCAGGCCTGTGAATAACACCTGCCCTCAAAAACAAACATGGGGTCGAAAATTGACCAAAAAATTCAAAAGAGGGCAACCATCCAAGAAGACAATTTCAAGAGTTTAATTGTACTCTCCGTTTTTTTCTGTTTTTCTCTGCCAGAAATTTTAAAAGGCATGGGAAAATGCTAAACATTAGGAATAATTAAAGATATGCAGATCCAAATTACAAAAACCTATCAGCTCACAGCAGTCAGAATGGCCATCAGCAAAAATTCTGCAAACAATAAATGCTGAAGGGGTTTTGGAGAAATGCCTACCCTTGCTTCAACGTGGGACATGGTAAGAGCCAGTCATGAAAACAAAAATGACGTGCCTTGTAAAGATAAATACTGAGCTACCATTCAATCAAGCATACCCACTGCTGGGCCTGTCACCTGAGGGGATGAGACTCAAAAAGACAGGCTGGGATTCACTGGTGGCGCAGTGGATGAGAGTCCGCCTGCCAGTGCAGGGGACATGGATTCATGCCCCGATTTGGGGAGATCCCACATGCCGCGGAGCGGCTGTTCCCGTGAGCTATGGCTGCTGGGCCTGCACGTCCGGAGCCTGTGCTCTGCAATGGGAGGGCCCACGGCAGTGAGAGGCCCATGTACCACAAAAAAAGACACATGCTGGCAATCCTGCACTCCAGCAATATTGACCACAGCCCACACTTGGAAGCTACGAAAATGTCCATCAACAGAGGAATGCTCAAAGAAGAAGTGGTCCATGAACACAATGGGATATGACTCCAATAAAAAAAAATATATAAATTCAATTTCTACAACAAACAGAAGTAAGGAGACATCAGCTTTTTGGGGCACATTCCACTCTAATATATAACCGAGGAACACCACTGCCAGGAGGGTCTGTTTCCCTAGTTAACAGATTGGGAAAAGCAGAAATGCTGCCGCCCTCTGGCCGTTACCTGCAACAGCAGCTTTAAAACCTGTGCTAAGGGTCACTTCATAGGCACCAGTACTGGAGGGCTGTGAGTGAAACCTGCCCTCATAATGTCTTGAGGGAGGGAATGGCCAAAATATTTCTAAATGTCACACATACTTCCCGAAAACAATTTGAAGAGGTAAGCTGTACTCACAGTTTGAAGGAACGAAGGACATGCCAGAAAGCTCAATTTCAAGGTATTATGAGACGCATGCCAATCCAACCACAAAGCGGTATCAGCTCACACTAGTCAGAATAAACTTCAGAAAAAACTACTACAAAGAATAAACGCTGAAGGTGTTGTGGAGAAGAGCATAACCTCAACTTTTAGTGGGACGTAACCTGGTAAGAGCCACTAATGAGAAGAGAATGGCGGTGCCTCTACAAGGTAAACACTTTGCTACCATATGATCCAGCAGGCGAACTCCTGGGCCTATAACCTAAGAAGCCAGAATTGGAAAGACACAGGCAGGCAAATGTGCATTGCCGCAGCATTACCATAGCCATGACATGGGAGCAACCAAAAAGTCCATCAACAGATGAGTGGACAAAGAAGAACTGGTACATGTCCAGACAGAATATTAGCCAAGGAAAAAAAGGACACAATGCCATTTGCAGCACCGTAGAGGAGTCTAGAGGTAATCACGTGACTTGTAGTAAGTCAGAAAGAGAAAGACACATATCGTATGATATCACTTATAGGTGTTACCTAAGAATTGATACTAGTGAAGATATTTCCACAGAGAAGGGCAATCACAGATTCATTAAACAAACTTATGGTTCACCAATGGAAAGGTGTGAGGATTGGATACATTAGGATATTGGGGTTAACAGACAGATACAAACACAGGTGAAAGAGATAATCACCAAACACCTACGGAATACCAAGAGAAGACTACTCAACATTCTGTCCTAACATACATGGGAAAAGGATCCCAGGAAGAACAGACATATGTATATGTGTAAAAGAACCACATCTTGCACACCTACAACAAGCCAAACATTGTAATCAAACTTGCTGTGATAAAAAATAAAAATTAAATGAAAAAAAACGAACCAGAAATAGTGAGACAAACTTAAGGGTCTTTTTCCTGGCACATTCCATTCTAACTTACAACCTAGAACACGACTTCCATTGAGGCTCTGTTGCCCTAGTCACCAGATTCGGTAAAGGGGAACTGCTGCCACCTTGTGGCCGTTTCACACAACAGCAGCTTGAATCCCAGCGCTAATGGTCAGTTGATATTCAAAATCATTGCAGGCCTGTAAATGAGACCTGCCCTGAAAAGAAATCCTGGGGTCGTATACTGACCAAAAAATTCAAAAGACCTCCATGTTTCAAAACGACAGTTTCAAGAGGCATATTTTACGGACATTTGTGTTCTGCTTCTTTTTCTTTCTTTCTTTCTTTTTGTTAAAAAATGGGAATGGAAAAAGGCAACCCTCAGAATGGGAGAAAATATGTGAAAACGAATCAATGGACAAAGGTTTAATCTCCAGTATACATAAACAGCTCATGCAGCTTAATATTAAAAAAAAAAAAACAACCCACTTCAAAAATGGGTAGAATATCTAAATAGACATTTCTTCAAAGGAGACTCAGAGATGGCCAAGATGCACATGAAAAGCTGCTCAACATCACTAATTATTAGAGAAATGCAAATCAAAACTTCAATGAGGTATCACCTCACACCTGTTAGAATGGGCATCATCAGAAAATCTACAAACTACAAATGCTGCGGAGGGTGTGGACACATGGATCCCTCTTCCACTATTGGTGGGAATGTCAATTGATACAGTCACTATGGAGAACAGTATGGAGGTTCATTAAAAAAACTAAAAATACAATTACCATATGATCCAGCAATCCCGCTTCTGGGCATATACCCAGAGAAAACCATAAATCAAAAAGACACATGCACCACAATGTTCATTGCAGCACTATTTACAATAGCCAGGTAATGGAAGCAAGCTAAATGCCCACAGACAGACGAATGGATAAAGATGTGGTACATATATAAAATGGAATATTGCTCAGCCATAAAAAGGAATGAAACTGGGTCATTTGTAGAGACGTGGATGGATCTAGAGACTGTCATACAGAGAGACGTAGGTCAGAAAGAGAAAAACAAATATTGCGTATTAATGCATATATGTGGAAGCTAGAAAAATGGTAGAGATGAACCGGTTTGCAGGGCAGAATTAGAGACACAGGGTTAGAGAACAAACGTATGGAAACCAAGGGGGGGAAGCCATGGGGTGGTGGTGGTGGGATGAGTTGGGAGATTGGGACTGACTTGTATACATGTATATGTATAAAATAGATAACTAACAATAACCTGCTGTATAAAAAAATAAATAACCTTAAATTTCAAATATTTAAAAAACAAATAAAATTTAAAAATAAAACAGAAAAATGTTCTTCCCTTCACACAGATGTATTTATATGAATGAATGATTTCCATGCTTATATCTATAAATACATAAATGAGGACTAAAATCTACCTTGAAAAAAACAGAAAAAATAAACAGAACCCAGTAGTTATACAGAGGAAAACCCTATCAGGGCACTTGCTCCAGTGGTAAACAATTCTGAAGGTGGTCGGAGGTGCCGAATTATCTCCCATGCAGCCAGCAGCCCCCCCGCAAGGAGCGTCCTCATTGCAAAGCTGGGGGACCGTACATAGGCGTCTGTGAGTAAACGTGAGCTGAGCCCCCAGCCAGCTGCTGCTGAACTGTTCCCACCCTTCCCAGGTAAAACACCTGAATATGTACAAGGACTTGAAAGCATAGAGGAAGGGCCGTGGATCCACACCAGTGAAAGCACGCAGGCTGACTTGGTGCCTGCAGGCCTGCCAGGATGATCCTGGCCCCAGGCGCTCTTCTGAAAACTTTCCATTTCCCTGCCTGAGATATCCGTCCTGTCTTGGCCCCCACTGCTTTTTTCCTCCCTCACCTCTGCCCGCGGAGAAATTCCAGCGGAAGGTATGGGTGACCCATCCTCTTCTTTAGCAGGTGGCAGTCTGGAGACTCCTGCAGAAAGTCCAGCAGAGCTCCTCTCACACCGGGCCACCCACAAAACCGTGCCCCCTCACTCCCTCCCACCGGCACAGCCCCGAGACTGCTGACGGGGCAGAGAATATGGCGTCAGGCACAGCTGCAGGGGCTGTTGCTCCCTGGAGCGGTGTTTATATTGACCTCAACCCAGGCACACCTGGGGAGGGCTGGCCGGCAGGGACAGGCTGCTCCGGTCAGCCAATCCTCACCCCTCAGTGGCTCCCATTGCAGAAAATGGACCTCGCTGAAACGGCCAGTTCCAAGGAACAGGTGTGGGACCCAGAGAGTCAGGATAGACAAGGGGCTGCATCTCCGGCTTGTTTTCTCATCATTTTATCTGGCCCATGAGTGGGAGACAATTTCAAGAAGGCCTAATCCTAATGAGAGGAACCCAGGAGTCAGGGGGAGGAGGGGTGATGGTTGGAGACAAAGGCCTGGTGCCCCGGCTGCAGTGGAAGTCTCTGGAAGACCAGGCAGAGGGAGGCTGCACAGAGTGATGCCCAGGGTCAGAGACCTGTCGGAGCTGCTGTTTGTTAGTTCAAGTCCTGCTCTGAGGTGCTCTGTGTCAGCTCTGCGTGACAGGCGTTCTGGGGTGCTCTGCAATGAGGGCTATGTGCACGGTTCCTGTGTGCCCAGCCCTGCCATGGTACCTGCCCAGGGCAGCTCTGTATCATGGGAGGTGCCTAAGCACGAGAGCCTCGTGGGCTGCTGGGTAGTTTCACAGGTGAGCTCCATACCCTGGGAGTGGCCTGAACATGAGAACCCCGTTGGCTGCTGGGGCCCTGCTCAGGTGAGCCCCATATCCTGGGAGGGGCCTGACCACGAGAGCCCCGTGGGCTGCTGGGGACCTGGTAAAGGATGTTAGGACAGTCAGTGAAGCCACCGAGGATATACATCCAGTAGTTCCTAATTCCTAGACCCTACTGGTCATTCTACCATCCACCAGGACATGGTATTCTGTGTTAGACTTCAATGATGCCTTCTTCTGTATTCCATTGGTCCCAGAAAGGCTCTGCTGCCCTAGGAACCAGACTTGGGAATGGAGAAACGCGGCCGCCTTGTGGCCATTTCCCACAACAGCAGCTTTAAACCCACTGCTAGTGGTCACTAAATGTTCACACTCCTTGCAGGCCTGTGAATAACACCTGCCCTCAAAAACAAACATGGGGTCGAAAATTGACCAAAAAATTCAAAAGAGGGCAACCATCCAAGAAGACAATTTCAAGAGTTTAATTGTACTCTCCGTTTTTTTCTGTTTTTCTCTGCCAGAAATTTTAAAAGGCATGGGAAAATGCTAAACATTAGGAATAATTAAAGATATGCAGATCCAAATTACAAAAACCTATCAGCTCACAGCAGTCAGAATGGCCATCAGCAAAAATTCTGCAAACAATAAATGCTGAAGGGGTTTTGGAGAAATGCCTACCCTTGCTTCAACGTGGGACATGGTAAGAGCCAGTCATGAAAACAAAAATGACGTGCCTTGTAAAGATAAATACTGAGCTACCATTCAATCAAGCATACCCACTGCTGGGCCTATCACCTGAGGGGATGAGACTCAAAAAGACAGGCTGGGATTCACTGGTGGCGCAGTGGATGAGAGTCCGCCTGCCAGTGCAGGGGACATGGATTCATGCCCCGATTTGGGGAGATCCCACATGCCACGGAGCGGCTGTTCCCGTGAGCTATGGCTGCTGGGCCTGCACGTCCGGAGCCTGTGCTCTGCAATGGGAGGGCCCACGGCAGTGAGAGGCCCATGTACCACAAAAAAAGACACATGCTGGCAATCCTGCACTCCAGCAATATTGACCACAGCCCACACTTGGAAGCTACGAAAATGTCCATCAACAGAGGAATGCTCAAAGAAGAAGTGGTCCATGAACACAATGGGATATGACTCCAATAAAAAAAAATATATAAATTCAATTTCTACAACAAACAGAAGTAAGGAGACATCAGCTTTTTGGGGCACATTCCACTCTAATATATAACCGAGGAACACCACTGTCAGGAGGGTCTGTTTCCCTAGTTAACAGATTGGGAAAAGCAGAAATGCTGCCGCCCTCTGGCCGTTACCTGCAACAGCAGCTTTAAAACCTGTGCTAAGGGTCACTTCATAGGCACCAGTACTGGAGGGCTGTGAGTGAAACCTGCCCTCATAATGTCTTGAGGGAGGGAATGGCCAAAATATTTCTAAATGTCACACATACTTCCCGAAAACAATTTGAAGAGGTAAGCTGTACTCACAGTTTGAAGGAACGAAGGACATGCCAGAAAGCTCAATTTCAAGGTATTATGAGACGCATGCAAATCCAACCACAAAGCGGTATCAGCTCATACTAGTCAGAATAAACTTCAGAAAAAACTACTACAAAGAATAAACGCTGAAGGTGTTGTGGAGAAGAGCATAACCTCAACTTTTAGTGGGACGTAACCTGGTAAGAGCCACTAATGAGAAGAGAATGGCGGTGCCTCTACAAGGTAAACACTTTGCTACCATATGATCCAGCAGGCGAACTCCTGGGCCTATAACCTAAGAAGCCAGAATTGGAAAGACACAGGCAGGCAAATGTGCATTGCCGCAGCATTACCATAGCCATGACATGGGAGCAACCAAAAAGTCCATCAACAGATGAGTGGACAAAGAAGAACTGGTACATGTCCAGACAGAATATTAGCCAAGGAAAAAAAGGACACAATGCCATTTGCAGCACCGTAGAGGAGTCTAGAGGTAATCACGTGACTTGTAGTAAGTCAGAAAGAGAAAGACACATATCGTATGATATCACTTATAGGTGTTACCTAAGAATTGATACTAGTGAAGATATTTCCACAGAGAAGGGCAATCACAGATTCATTAAACAAACTTATGGTTCACCAATGGAAAGGTGTGAGGATTGGATACATTAGGATATTGGGGTTAACAGACAGATACAAACACAGGTGAAAGAGATAATCACCAAACACCTACGGAATACCAAGAGAAGACTACTCAACATTCTGTCCTAACATACATGGGAAAAGGATCCCAGGAAGAACAGACATATGTATATGTGTAAAAGAACCACATCTTGCACACCTACAACAAGCCAAACATGGTAATCAAACTTGCTGTGATAAAAAATAAAAATTAAATGAAAAACAACGAACAAGAAATAGTGAGACAAACTTAAGGGTCTTTTTCCTGGCACATTCCATTCTAACTTACAACCTAGAACACGACTTCCATTGAGGCTCTGTTGCCCTAGTCACCAGATTCGGTAAAGGGGAACTGCTGCCACCTTGTGGCCGTTTCACACAACAGCAGCTTGAATCCCAGCGCTAATGGTCAGTTGATATTCAAAATCATTGCAGGCCTGTAAATGAGGCCTTCCCTGAAAGGAAATCCTGGGGTCGTACACTGACCAAAAAATTCAAAAGACCTCCATGTTTCAAAACGACAGTTTCAAGAGGCATATTTTACGGACATTTGTGTTCTGCTTCTTTTTCTTTCTTTCTTTCTTTTTGTTAAAAAATGGGAATGGAAAAAGGCAACCCTCAGAATGGGAGAAAATATGTGAAAACGAATCAATGGACAAAGGTTTAATCTCCAGTATACATAAACAGCTCATGCAGCTTAATATTAAAAAAAAAAACCAACCCACTTCAAAAATGGGTAGAATATCTAAATAGACATTTCTTCAAAGGAGACTCAGAGATGGCCAAGATGCACATGAAAAGCTGCTCAACATCACTAATTATTAGAGAAATGCAAATCAAAACTTCAATGAGGTATCACCTCACACCTGTTAGAATGGGCATCATCAGAAAATCTACAAACTACAAATGCTGCGGAGGGTGTGGACACATGGATCCCTCTTCCACTATTGGTGGGAATGTCAATTGATACAGTCACTATGGAGAACAGTATGGAGGTTCATTAAAAAAACTAAAAATACAATTACCATATGATCCAGCAATCCCACTTCTGGGCATATACCCAGAGAAAACCATAAATCAAAAAGACACATGCACCACAATGTTCATTGCAGCACTATTTACAATAGCCAGGTAATGGAAGCAAGCTAAATGCCCACAGACAGACGAATGGATAAAGATGTGGTACATATATAAAATGGAATATTGCTCAGCCATAAAAAGGAATGAAACTGGGTCATTTGTAGAGACGTGGATGGATCTAGAGACTGTCATACAGAGAGACGTAGGTCAGAAAGAGAAAAACAAATATTGCGTATTAATGCATATATGTGGAAGCTAGAAAAATGGTAGAGATGAACCGGTTTGCAGGGCAGAATTAGAGACACAGGGTTAGAGAACAAACGTATGGAAACCAAGGGGGGGAAGCCATGGGGTGGTGGTGGTGGGATGAGTTGGGAGATTGGGACTGACTTGTATACATGTATATGTATAAAATAGATAACTAACAATAACCTGCTGTATAAAAAAATAAATAACCTTAAATTTCAAATATTTAAAAAACAAATAAAATTTAAAAATAAAACAGAAAAATGTTCTTCCCTTCACACAGATGTATTTATATGAATGAATGATTTCCATGCTTATATCTATAAATACATAAATGAGGACTAAAATCTACCTTGAAAAAAACAGAAAAAATAAACAGAACCCAGTAGTTATACAGAGGAAAACCCTATCAGGGCACTTGCTCCAGTGGTAAACAATTCTGAAGGTGGTCGGAGGTGCCGAATTATCTCCCATGCAGCCAGCAGCCCCCCCGCAAGGAGCGTCCTCATTGCAAAGCTGGGGGACCGTACATAGGCGTCTGTGAGTAAACGTGAGCTGAGCCCCCAGCCAGCTGCTGCTGAACTGTTCCCACCCTTCCCAGGTAAAACACCTGAATATGTACAAGGACTTGAAAGCATAGAGGAAGGGCCGTGGATCCACACCAGTGAAAGCACGCAGGCTGACTTGGTGCCTGCAGGCCTGCCAGGATGATCCTGGCCCCAGGCGCTCTTCTGAAAACTTTCCATTTCCCTGCCTGAGATATCCGTCCTGTCTTGGCCCCCACTGCTTTTTTCCTCCCTCACCTCTGCCCGCGGAGAAATTCCAGCGGAAGGTATGGGTGACCCATCCTCTTCTTTAGCAGGTGGCAGTCTGGAGACTCCTGCAGAAAGTCCAGCAGAGCTCCTCTCACACCGGGCCACCCACAAAACCGTGCCCCCTCACTCCCTCCCACCGGCACAGCCCCGAGACTGCTGACGGGGCAGAGAATATGGCGTCAGGCACAGCTGCAGGGGCTGTTGCTCCCTGGAGCGGTGTTTATATTGACCTCAACCCAGGCACACCTGGGGAGGGCTGGCCGGCAGGGACAGGCTGCTCCGGTCAGCCAATCCTCACCCCTCAGTGGCTCCCATTGCAGAAAATGGACCTCGCTGAAACGGCCAGTTCCAAGGAACAGGTGTGGGACCCAGAGAGTCAGGATAGACAAGGGGCTGCATCTCCGGCTTGTTTTCTCATCATTTTATCTGGCCCATGAGTGGGAGACAATTTCAAGAAGGCCTAATCCTAATGAGAGGAACCCAGGAGTCAGGGGGAGGAGGGGTGATGGTTGGAGACAAAGGCCTGGTGCCCCGGCTGCAGTGGAAGTCTCTGGAAGACCAGGCAGAGGGAGGCTGCACAGAGTGATGCCCAGGGTCAGAGACCTGTCGGAGCTGCTGTTTGTTAGTTCAAGTCCTGCTCTGAGGTGCTCTGTGTCAGCTCTGCGTGACAGGCGTTCTGGGGTGCTCTGCAATGAGGGCTATGTGCACGGTTCCTGTGTGCCCAGCCCTGCCATGGTACCTGCCCAGGGCAGCTCTGTATCATGGGAGGTGCCTAAGCACGAGAGCCTCGTGGGCTGCTGGGTAGTTTCACAGGTGAGCTCCATACCCTGGGAGTGGCCTGAACATGAGAACCCCGTTGGCTGCTGGGGCCCTGCTCAGGTGAGCCCCATATCCTGGGAGGGGCCTGACCACGAGAGCCCCGTGGGCTGCTGGGGACCTGGTAAAGGATGTTAGGACAGTCAGTGAAGCCACCGAGGATATACATCCAGTAGTTCCTAATTCCTAGACCCTACTGGTCATTCTACCATCCACCAGGACATGGTATTCTGTGTTAGACTTCAATGATGCCTTCTTCTGTATTCCATTGGTCCCAGAAAGGCTCTGCTGCCCTAGGAACCAGACTTGGGAATGGAGAAACGCGGCCGCCTTGTGGCCATTTCCCACAACAGCAGCTTTAAACCCACTGCTAGTGGTCACTAAATGTTCACACTCCTTGCAGGCCTGTGAATAACACCTGCCCTCAAAAACAAACATGGGGTCGAAAATTGACCAAAAAATTCAAAAGAGGGCAACCATCCAAGAAGACAATTTCAAGAGTTTAATTGTACTCTCCGTTTTTTTCTGTTTTTCTCTGCCAGAAATTTTAAAAGGCATGGGAAAATGCTAAACATTAGGAATAATTAAAGATATGCAGATCCAAATTACAAAAACCTATCAGCTCACAGCAGTCAGAATGGCCATCAGCAAAAATTCTGCAAACAATAAATGCTGAAGGGGTTTTGGAGAAATGCCTACCCTTGCTTCAACGTGGGACATGGTAAGAGCCAGTCATGAAAACAAAAATGACGTGCCTTGTAAAGATAAATACTGAGCTACCATTCAATCAAGCATACCCACTGCTGGGCCTGTCACCTGAGGGGATGAGACTCAAAAAGACAGGCTGGGATTCACAGGTGGCGTAGTGGATGAGAGTCCGCCTGCCAGTGCAGGGGACATGGATTCATGCCCCGATTTGGGGAGATCCCACATGCCGCGGAGCGGCTGTTCCCGTGAGCTATGGCTGCTGGGCCTGCACGTCCGGAGCCTGTGCTCTGCAATGGGAGGGCCCACGGCAGTGAGAGGCCCATGTACCACAAAAAAAGACACATGCTGGCAATCCTGCACTCCAGCAATATTGACCACAGCCCACACTTGGAAGCTACGAAAATGTCCATCAACAGAGGAATGCTCAAAGAAGAAGTGGTCCATGAACACAATGGGATATGACTCCAATAAAAAAAAATATATAAATTCAATTTCTACAACAAACAGAAGTAAGGAGACATCAGCTTTTTGGGGCACATTCCACTCTAATATATAACCGAGGAACACCACTGCCAGGAGGGTCTGTTTCCCTAGTTAACAGATTGGGAAAAGCAGAAATGCTGCCGCCCTCTGGCCGTTACCTGCAACAGCAGCTTTAAAACCTGTGCTAAGGGTCACTTCATAGGCACCAGTACTGGAGGGCTGTGAGTGAAACCTGCCCTCATAATGTCTTGAGGGAGGGAATGGCCAAAATATTTCTAAATGTCACACATACTTCCCGAAAACAATTTGAAGAGGTAAGCTGTACTCACAGTTTGAAGGAACGAAGGACATGCCAGAAAGCTCAATTTCAAGGTATTATGAGACGCATGCAAATCCAACCACAAAGCGGTATCAGCTCATACTAGTCAGAATAAACTTCAGAAAAAACTACTACAAAGAATAAACGCTGAAGGTGTTGTGGAGAAGAGCATAACCTCAACTTTTAGTGGGACGTAACCTGGTAAGAGCCACTAATGAGAAGAGAATGGCGGTGCCTCTACAAGGTAAACACTTTGCTACCATATGATCCAGCAGGCGAACTCCTGGGCCTATAACCTAAGAAGCCAGAATTGGAAAGACACAGGCAGGCAAATGTGCATTGCCGCAGCATTACCATAGCCATGACATGGGAGCAACCAAAAAGTCCATCAACAGATGAGTGGACAAAGAAGAACTGGTACATGTCCAGACAGAATATTAGCCAAGGAAAAAAAGGACACAATGCCATTTGCAGCACCGTAGAGGAGTCTAGAGGTAATCACGTGACTTGTAGTAAGTCAGAAAGAGAAAGACACATATCGTATGATATCACTTATAGGTGTTACCTAAGAATTGATACTAGTGAAGATATTTCCACAGAGAAGGGCAATCACAGATTCATTAAACAAACTTATGGTTCACCAATGGAAAGGTGTGAGGATTGGATACATTAGGATATTGGGGTTAACAGACAGATACAAACACAGGTGAAAGAGATAATCACCAAACACCTACGGAATACCAAGAGAAGACTACTCAACATTCTGTCCTAACATACATGGGAAAAGGATCCCAGGAAGAACAGACATATGTATATGTGTAAAAGAACCACATCTTGCACACCTACAACAAGCCAAACATTGTAATCAAACTTGCTGTGATAAAAAATAAAAATTAAATGAAAAAAAACGAACCAGAAATAGTGAGACAAACTTAAGGGTCTTTTTCCTGGCACATTCCATTCTAACTTACAACCTAGAACACGACTTCCATTGAGGCTCTGTTGCCCTAGTCACCAGATTCGGTAAAGGGGAACTGCTGCCACCTTGTGGCCGTTTCACACAACAGCAGCTTGAATCCCAGCGCTAATGGTCAGTTGATATTCAAAATCATTGCAGGCCTGTAAATGAGACCTGCCCTGAAAAGAAATCCTGGGGTCGTATACTGACCAAAAAATTCAAAAGACCTCCATGTTTCAAAACGACAGTTTCAAGAGGCATATTTTACGGACATTTGTGTTCTGCTTCTTTTTCTTTCTTTCTTTCTTGTTGTTAAAAAATGGGAATGGAAAAAGGCAACCCTCAGAATGGGAGAAAATATGTGAAAACGAATCAATGGACAAAGGTTTAATCTCCAGTATACATAAACAGCTCATGCAGCTTAATATTAAAAAAAAAAAAACAACCCACTTCAAAAATGGGTAGAATATCTAAATAGACATTTCTTCAAAGGAGACTCAGAGATGGCCAAGATGCACATGAAAAGCTGCTCAACATCACTAATTATTAGAGAAATGCAAATCAAAACTTCAATGAGGTATCACCTCACACCTGTTAGAATGGGCATCATCAGAAAATCTACAAACTACAAATGCTGCGGAGGGTGTGGACACATGGATCCCTCTTCCACTATTGGTGGGAATGTCAATTGATACAGTCACTATGGAGAACAGTATGGAGGTTCATTAAAAAAACTAAAAATACAATTACCATATGATCCAGCAATCCCACTTCTGGGCATATACCCAGAGAAAACCATAAATCAAAAAGACACATGCACCACAATGTTCATTGCAGCACTATTTACAATAGCCAGGTAATGGAAGCAAGCTAAATGCCCACAGACAGACGAATGGATAAAGATGTGGTACATATATAAAATGGAATATTGCTCAGCCATAAAAAGGAATGAAACTGGGTCATTTGTAGAGACGTGGATGGATCTAGAGACTGTCATACAGAGAGACGTAGGTCAGAAAGAGAAAAACAAATATTGCGTATTAATGCATAT
Organism: Mesoplodon bidens; assembly: GCF_964165515.1. Classification (NCBI taxonomy): domain Eukaryota; kingdom Metazoa; phylum Chordata; class Mammalia; order Artiodactyla; family Ziphiidae; genus Mesoplodon; species Mesoplodon bidens. The sequence continues at coordinate 17,199 of NW_027672128.1, forward strand.
ATGTGGAAGCTAGAAAAATGGTAGAGATGAACCGGTTTGCAGGGCAGAATTAGAGACACAGGGTTAGAGAACAAACGTATGGAAACCAAGGGGGGGAAGCCATGGGGTGGTGGTGGTGGGATGAGTTGGGAGATTGGGACTGACTTGTATACATGTATATGTATAAAATAGATAACTAACAATAACCTGCTGTATAAAAAAATAAATAACCTTAAATTTCAAATTTTTAAAAAACAAATAAAATTTAAAAATAAAACAGAAAAATGTTCTTCCCTTCACACAGATGTATTTATATGAATGAATGATTTCCATGCTTATATCTATAAATACATAAATGAGGACTAAAATCTACCTTGAAAAAAACAGAAAAAATAAACAGAACCCACTAGTTATACAGAGGAAAACCCTATCAGGGCACTTGCTCCAGTGGTAAACAATTCTGAAGGTGGTCGGAGGTGCCGAATTATCTCCCATGCAGCCAGCAGCCCCCCCGCAAGGAGCGTCCTCATTGCAAAGCTGGGGGACCGTACATAGGCGTCTGTGAGTAAACGTGAGCTGAGCCCCCAGCCAGCTGCTGCTGAACTGTTCCCACCCTTCCCAGGTAAAACACCTGAATATGTACAAGGACTTGAAAGCATAGAGGAAGGGCCGTGGATCCACACCAGTGAAAGCACGCAGGCTGACTTGGTGCCTGCAGGCCTGCCAGGATGATCCTGGCCCCAGGCGCTCTTCTGAAAACTTTCCATTTCCCTGCCTGAGATATCCGTCCTGTCTTGGCCCCCACTGCTTTTTTCCTCCCTCACCTCTGCCCGCGGAGAAATTCCAGCGGAAGGTATGGGTGACCCATCCTCTTCTTTAGCAGGTGGCAGTCTGGAGACTCCTGCAGAAAGTCCAGCAGAGCTCCTCTCACACCGGGCCACCCACAAAACCGTGCCCCCTCACTCCCTCCCACCGGCACAGCCCCGAGACTGCTGACGGGGCAGAGAATATGGCGTCAGGCACAGCTGCAGGGGCTGTTGCTCCCTGGAGCGGTGTTTATATTGACCTCAACCCAGGCACACCTGGGGAGGGCTGGCCGGCAGGGACAGGCTGCTCCGGTCAGCCAATCCTCACCCCTCAGTGGCTCCCATTGCAGAAAATGGACCTCGCTGAAACGGCCAGTTCCAAGGAACAGGTGTGGGACCCAGAGAGTCAGGATAGACAAGGGGCTGCATCTCCGGCTTGTTTTCTCATCATTTTATCTGGCCCATGAGTGGGAGACAATTTCAAGAAGGCCTAATCCTAATGAGAGGAACCCAGGAGTCAGGGGGAGGAGGGGTGATGGTTGGAGACAAAGGCCTGGTGCCCCGGCTGCAGTGGAAGTCTCTGGAAGACCAGGCAGAGGGAGGCTGCACAGAGTGATGCCCAGGGTCAGAGACCTGTCGGAGCTGCTGTTTGTTAGTTCAAGTCCTGCTCTGAGGTGCTCTGTGTCAGCTCTGCGTGACAGGCGTTCTGGGGTGCTCTGCAATGAGGGCTATGTGCACGGTTCCTGTGTGCCCAGCCCTGCCATGGTACCTGCCCAGGGCAGCTCTGTATCATGGGAGGTGCCTAAGCACGAGAGCCTCGTGGGCTGCTGGGTAGTTTCACAGGTGAGCTCCATACCCTGGGAGTGGCCTGAACATGAGAACCCCGTTGGCTGCTGGGGCCCTGCTCAGGTGAGCCCCATATCCTGGGAGGGGCCTGACCACGAGAGCCCCGTGGGCTGCTGGGGACCTGGTAAAGGATGTTAGGACAGTCAGTGAAGCCACCGAGGATATACATCCAGTAGTTCCTAATTCCTAGACCCTACTGGTCATTCTACCATCCACCAGGACATGGTATTCTGTGTTAGACTTCAATGATGCCTTCTTCTGTATTCCATTGGTCCCAGAAAGGCTCTGCTGCCCTAGGAACCAGACTTGGGAATGGAGAAACGCGGCCGCCTTGTGGCCATTTCCCACAACAGCAGCTTTAAACCCACTGCTAGTGGTCACTAAATGTTCACACTCCTTGCAGGCCTGTGAATAACACCTGCCCTCAAAAACAAACATGGGGTCGAAAATTGACCAAAAAATTCAAAAGAGGGCAACCATCCAAGAAGACAATTTCAAGAGTTTAATTGTACTCTCCGTTTTTTTCTGTTTTTCTCTGCCAGAAATTTTAAAAGGCATGGGAAAATGCTAAACATTAGGAATAATTAAAGATATGCAGATCCAAATTACAAAAACCTATCAGCTCACAGCAGTCAGAATGGCCATCAGCAAAAATTCTGCAAACAATAAATGCTGAAGGGGTTTTGGAGAAATGCCTACCCTTGCTTCAACGTGGGACATGGTAAGAGCCAGTCATGAAAACAAAAATGACGTGCCTTGTAAAGATAAATACTGAGCTACCATTCAATCAAGCATACCCACTGCTGGGCCTGTCACCTGAGGGGATGAGACTCAAAAAGACAGGCTGGGATTCACTGGTGGCGCAGTGGATGAGAGTCCGCCTGCCAGTGCAGGGGACATGGATTCATGCCCCGATTTGGGGAGATCCCACATGCCGCGGAGCGGCTGTTCCCGTGAGCTATGGCTGCTGGGCCTGCACGTCCGGAGCCTGTGCTCTGCAATGGGAGGGCCCACGGCAGTGAGAGGCCCATGTACCACAAAAAAAGACACATGCTGGCAATCCTGCACTCCAGCAATATTGACCACAGCCCACACTTGGAAGCTACGAAAATGTCCATCAACAGAGGAATGCTCAAAGAAGAAGTGGTCCATGAACACAATGGGATATGACTCCAATAAAAAAATATATATAAATTCAATTTCTACAACAAACAGAAGTAAGGAGACATCAGCTTTTTGGGGCACATTCCACTCTAATATATAACCGAGGAACACCACTGCCAGGAGGGTCTGTTTCCCTAGTTAACAGATTGGGAAAAGCAGAAATGCTGCCGCCCTCTGGCCGTTACCTGCAACAGCAGCTTTAAAACCTGTGCTAAGGGTCACTTCATAGGCACCAGTACTGGAGGGCTGTGAGTGAAACCTGCCCTCATAATGTCTTGAGGGAGGGAATGGCCAAAATATTTCTAAATGTCACACATACTTCCCGAAAACAATTTGAAGAGGTAAGCTGTACTCACAGTTTGAAGGAACGAAGGACATGCCAGAAAGCTCAATTTCAAGGTATTATGAGACGCATGCAAATCCAACCACAAAGCGGTATCAGCTCATACTAGTCAGAATAAACTTCAGAAAAAACTACTACAAAGAATAAACGCTGAAGGTGTTGTGGAGAAGAGCATAACCTCAACTTTTAGTGGGACGTAACCTGGTAAGAGCCACTAATGAGAAGAGAATGGCGGTGCCTCTACAAGGTAAACACTTTGCTACCATATGATCCAGCAGGCGAACTCCTGGGCCTATAACCTAAGAAGCCAGAATTGGAAAGACACAGGCAGGCAAATGTGCATTGCCGCAGCATTACCATAGCCATGACATGGGAGCAACCAAAAAGTCCATCAACAGATGAGTGGACAAAGAAGAACTGGTACATGTCCAGACAGAATATTAGCCAAGGAAAAAAAGGACACAATGCCATTTGCAGCACCGTAGAGGAGTCTAGAGGTAATCACGTGACTTGTAGTAAGTCAGAAAGAGAAAGACACATATCGTATGATATCACTTATAGGTGTTACCTAAGAATTGATACTAGTGAAGATATTTCCACAGAGAAGGGCAATCACAGATTCATTAAACAAACTTATGGTTCACCAATGGAAAGGTGTGAGGATTGGATACATTAGGATATTGGGGTTAACAGACAGATACAAACACAGGTGAAAGAGATAATCACCAAACACCTACGGAATACCAAGAGAAGACTACTCAACATTCTGTCCTAACATACATGGGAAAAGGATCCCAGGAAGAACAGACATATGTATATGTGTAAAAGAACCACATCTTGCACACCTACAACAAGCCAAACATGGTAATCAAACTTGCTGTGATAAAAAATAAAAATTAAATGAAAAACAACGAACAAGAAATAGTGAGACAAACTTAAGGGTCTTTTTCCTGGCACATTCCATTCTAACTTACAACCTAGAACACGACTTCCATTGAGGCTCTGTTGCCCTAGTCACCAGATTCGGTAAAGGGGAACTGCTGCCACCTTGTGGCCGTTTCACACAACAGCAGCTTGAATCCCAGCGCTAATGGTCAGTTGATATTCAAAATCATTGCAGGCCTGTAAATGAGGCCTTCCCTGAAAGGAAATCCTGGGGTCGTACACTGACCAAAAAATTCAAAAGACCTCCATGTTTCAAAACGACAGTTTCAAGAGGCATATTTTACGGACATTTGTGTTCTGCTTCTTTTTCTTTCTTTCTTTCTTTTTGTTAAAAAATGGGAATGGAAAAAGGCAACCCTCAGAATGGGAGAAAATATGTGAAAACGAATCAATGGACAAAGGTTTAATCTCCAGTATACATAAACAGCTCATGCAGCTTAATATTAAAAAAAAAAACCAACCCACTTCAAAAATGGGTAGAATATCTAAATAGACATTTCTTCAAAGGAGACTCAGAGATGGCCAAGATGCACATGAAAAGCTGCTCAACATCACTAATTATTAGAGAAATGCAAATCAAAACTTCAATGAGGTATCACCTCACACCTGTTAGAATGGGCATCATCAGAAAATCTACAAACTACAAATGCTGCGGAGGGTGTGGACACATGGATCCCTCTTCCACTATTGGTGGGAATGTCAATTGATACAGTCACTATGGAGAACAGTATGGAGGTTCATTAAAAAAACTAAAAATACAATTACCATATGATCCAGCAATCCCACTTCTGGGCATATACCCAGAGAAAACCATAAATCAAAAAGACACATGCACCACAATGTTCATTGCAGCACTATTTACAATAGCCAGGTAATGGAAGCAAGCTAAATGCCCACAGACAGACGAATGGATAAAGATGTGGTACATATATAAAATGGAATATTGCTCAGCCATAAAAAGGAATGAAACTGGGTCATTTGTAGAGACGTGGATGGATCTAGAGACTGTCATACAGAGAGACGTAGGTCAGAAAGAGAAAAACAAATATTGCGTATTAATGCATATATGTGGAAGCTAGAAAAATGGTAGAGATGAACCGGTTTGCAGGGCAGAATTAGAGACACAGGGTTAGAGAACAAACGTATGGAAACCAAGGGGGGGAAGCCATGGGGTGGTGGTGGTGGGATGAGTTGGGAGATTGGGACTGACTTGTATACATGTATATGTATAAAATAGATAACTAACAATAACCTGCTGTATAAAAAAATAAATAACCTTAAATTTCAAATTTTTAAAAAACAAATAAAATTTAAAAATAAAACAGAAAAATGTTCTTCCCTTCACACAGATGTATTTATATGAATGAATGATTTCCATGCTTATATCTATAAATACATAAATGAGGACTAAAATCTACCTTGAAAAAAACAGAAAAAATAAACAGAACCCACTAGTTATACAGAGGAAAACCCTATCAGGGCACTTGCTCCAGTGGTAAACAATTCTGAAGGTGGTCGGAGGTGCCGAATTATCTCCCATGCAGCCAGCAGCCCCCCCGCAAGGAGCGTCCTCATTGCAAAGCTGGGGGACCGTACATAGGCGTCTGTGAGTAAACGTGAGCTGAGCCCCCAGCCAGCTGCTGCTGAACTGTTCCCACCCTTCCCAGGTAAAACACCTGAATATGTACAAGGACTTGAAAGCATAGAGGAAGGGCCGTGGATCCACACCAGTGAAAGCACGCAGGCTGACTTGGTGCCTGCAGGCCTGCCAGGATGATCCTGGCCCCAGGCGCTCTTCTGAAAACTTTCCATTTCCCTGCCTGAGATATCCGTCCTGTCTTGGCCCCCACTGCTTTTTTCCTCCCTCACCTCTGCCCGCGGAGAAATTCCAGCGGAAGGTATGGGTGACCCATCCTCTTCTTTAGCAGGTGGCAGTCTGGAGACTCCTGCAGAAAGTCCAGCAGAGCTCCTCTCACACCGGGCCACCCACAAAACCGTGCCCCCTCACTCCCTCCCACCGGCACAGCCCCGAGACTGCTGACGGGGCAGAGAATATGGCGTCAGGCACAGCTGCAGGGGCTGTTGCTCCCTGGAGCGGTGTTTATATTGACCTCAACCCAGGCACACCTGGGGAGGGCTGGCCGGCAGGGACAGGCTGCTCCGGTCAGCCAATCCTCACCCCTCAGTGGCTCCCATTGCAGAAAATGGACCTCGCTGAAACGGCCAGTTCCAAGGAACAGGTGTGGGACCCAGAGAGTCAGGATAGACAAGGGGCTGCATCTCCGGCTTGTTTTCTCATCATTTTATCTGGCCCATGAGTGGGAGACAATTTCAAGAAGGCCTAATCCTAATGAGAGGAACCCAGGAGTCAGGGGGAGGAGGGGTGATGGTTGGAGACAAAGGCCTGGTGCCCCGGCTGCAGTGGAAGTCTCTGGAAGACCAGGCAGAGGGAGGCTGCACAGAGTGATGCCCAGGGTCAGAGACCTGTCGGAGCTGCTGTTTGTTAGTTCAAGTCCTGCTCTGAGGTGCTCTGTGTCAGCTCTGCGTGACAGGCGTTCTGGGGTGCTCTGCAATGAGGGCTATGTGCACGGTTCCTGTGTGCCCAGCCCTGCCATGGTACCTGCCCAGGGCAGCTCTGTATCATGGGAGGTGCCTAAGCACGAGAGCCTCGTGGGCTGCTGGGTAGTTTCACAGGTGAGCTCCATACCCTGGGAGTGGCCTGAACATGAGAACCCCGTTGGCTGCTGGGGCCCTGCTCAGGTGAGCCCCATATCCTGGGAGGGGCCTGACCACGAGAGCCCCGTGGGCTGCTGGGGACCTGGTAAAGGATGTTAGGACAGTCAGTGAAGCCACCGAGGATATACATCCAGTAGTTCCTAATTCCTAGACCCTACTGGTCATTCTACCATCCACCAGGACATGGTATTCTGTGTTAGACTTCAATGATGCCTTCTTCTGTATTCCATTGGTCCCAGAAAGGCTCTGCTGCCCTAGGAACCAGACTTGGGAATGGAGAAACGCGGCCGCCTTGTGGCCATTTCCCACAACAGCAGCTTTAAACCCACTGCTAGTGGTCACTAAATGTTCACACTCCTTGCAGGCCTGTGAATAACACCTGCCCTCAAAAACAAACATGGGGTCGAAAATTGACCAAAAAATTCAAAAGAGGGCAACCATCCAAGAAGACAATTTCAAGAGTTTAATTGTACTCTCCGTTTTTTTCTGTTTTTCTCTGCCAGAAATTTTAAAAGGCATGGGAAAATGCTAAACATTAGGAATAATTAAAGATATGCAGATCCAAATTACAAAAACCTATCAGCTCACAGCAGTCAGAATGGCCATCAGCAAAAATTCTGCAAACAATAAATGCTGAAGGGGTTTTGGAGAAATGCCTACCCTTGCTTCAACGTGGGACATGGTAAGAGCCAGTCATGAAAACAAAAATGACGTGCCTTGTAAAGATAAATACTGAGCTACCATTCAATCAAGCATACCCACTGCTGGGCCTGTCACCTGAGGGGATGAGACTCAAAAAGACAGGCTGGGATTCACTGGTGGCGCAGTGGATGAGAGTCCGCCTGCCAGTGCAGGGGACATGGATTCATGCCCCGATTTGGGGAGATCCCACATGCCGCGGAGCGGCTGTTCCCGTGAGCTATGGCTGCTGGGCCTGCACGTCCGGAGCCTGTGCTCTGCAATGGGAGGGCCCACGGCAGTGAGAGGCCCATGTACCACAAAAAAAGACACATGCTGGCAATCCTGCACTCCAGCAATATTGACCACAGCCCACACTTGGAAGCTACGAAAATGTCCATCAACAGAGGAATGCTCAAAGAAGAAGTGGTCCATGAACACAATGGGATATGACTCCAATAAAAAAATATATATAAATTCAATTTCTACAACAAACAGAAGTAAGGAGACATCAGCTTTTTGGGGCACATTCCACTCTAATATATAACCGAGGAACACCACTGCCAGGAGGGTCTGTTTCCCTAGTTAACAGATTGGGAAAAGCAGAAATGCTGCCGCCCTCTGGCCGTTACCTGCAACAGCAGCTTTAAAACCTGTGCTAAGGGTCACTTCATAGGCACCAGTACTGGAGGGCTGTGAGTGAAACCTGCCCTCATAATGTCTTGAGGGAGGGAATGGCCAAAATATTTCTAAATGTCACACATACTTCCCGAAAACAATTTGAAGAGGTAAGCTGTACTCACAGTTTGAAGGAACGAAGGACATGCCAGAAAGCTCAATTTCAAGGTATTATGAGACGCATGCAAATCCAACCACAAAGCGGTATCAGCTCATACTAGTCAGAATAAACTTCAGAAAAAACTACTACAAAGAATAAACGCTGAAGGTGTTGTGGAGAAGAGCATAACCTCAACTTTTAGTGGGACGTAACCTGGTAAGAGCCACTAATGAGAAGAGAATGGCGGTGCCTCTACAAGGTAAACACTTTGCTACCATATGATCCAGCAGGCGAACTCCTGGGCCTATAACCTAAGAAGCCAGAATTGGAAAGACACAGGCAGGCAAATGTGCATTGCCGCAGCATTACCATAGCCATGACATGGGAGCAACCAAAAAGTCCATCAACAGATGAGTGGACAAAGAAGAACTGGTACATGTCCAGACAGAATATTAGCCAAGGAAAAAAAGGACACAATGCCATTTGCAGCACCGTAGAGGAGTCTAGAGGTAATCACGTGACTTGTAGTAAGTCAGAAAGAGAAAGACACATATCGTATGATATCACTTATAGGTGTTACCTAAGAATTGATACTAGTGAAGATATTTCCACAGAGAAGGGCAATCACAGATTCATTAAACAAACTTATGGTTCACCAATGGAAAGGTGTGAGGATTGGATACATTAGGATATTGGGGTTAACAGACAGATACAAACACAGGTGAAAGAGATAATCACCAAACACCTACGGAATACCAAGAGAAGACTACTCAACATTCTGTCCTAACATACATGGGAAAAGGATCCCAGGAAGAACAGACATATGTATATGTGTAAAAGAACCACATCTTGCACACCTACAACAAGCCAAACATTGTAATCAAACTTGCTGTGATAAAAAATAAAAATTAAATGAAAAAAAACGAACCAGAAATAGTGAGACAAACTTAAGGGTCTTTTTCCTGGCACATTCCATTCTAACTTACAACCTAGAACACGACTTCCATTGAGGCTCTGTTGCCCTAGTCACCAGATTCGGTAAAGGGGAACTGCTGCCACCTTGTGGCCGTTTCACACAACAGCAGCTTGAATCCCAGCGCTAATGGTCAGTTGATATTCAAAATCATTGCAGGCCTGTAAATGAGACCTGCCCTGAAAAGAAATCCTGGGGTCGTATACTGACCAAAAAATTCAAAAGACCTCCATGTTTCAAAACGACAGTTTCAAGAGGCATATTTTACGGACATTTGTGTTCTGCTTCTTTTTCTTTCTTTCTTTCTTGTTGTTAAAAAATGGGAATGGAAAAAGGCAACCCTCAGAATGGGAGAAAATATGTGAAAACGAATCAATGGACAAAGGTTTAATCTCCAGTATACATAAACAGCTCATGCAGCTTAATATTAAAAAAAAAAAAACAACCCACTTCAAAAATGGGTAGAATATCTAAATAGACATTTCTTCAAAGGAGACTCAGAGATGGCCAAGATGCACATGAAAAGCTGCTCAACATCACTAATTATTAGAGAAATGCAAATCAAAACTTCAATGAGGTATCACCTCACACCTGTTAGAATGGGCATCATCAGAAAATCTACAAACTACAAATGCTGCGGAGGGTGTGGACACATGGATCCCTCTTCCACTATTGGTGGGAATGTCAATTGATACAGTCACTATGGAGAACAGTATGGAGGTTCATTAAAAAAACTAAAAATACAATTACCATATGATCCAGCAATCCCACTTCTGGGCATATACCCAGAGAAAACCATAAATCAAAAAGACACATGCACCACAATGTTCATTGCAGCACTATTTACAATAGCCAGGTAATGGAAGCAAGCTAAATGCCCACAGACAGACGAATGGATAAAGATGTGGTACATATATAAAATGGAATATTGCTCAGCCATAAAAAGGAATGAAACTGGGTCATTTGTAGAGACGTGGATGGATCTAGAGACTGTCATACAGAGAGACGTAGGTCAGAAAGAGAAAAACAAATATTGCGTATTAATGCATATATGTGGAAGCTAGAAAAATGGTAGAGATGAACCGGTTTGCAGGGCAGAATTAGAGACACAGGGTTAGAGAACAAACGTATGGAAACCAAGGGGGGGAAGCCATGGGGTGGTGGTGGTGGGATGAGTTGGGAGATTGGGACTGACTTGTATACATGTATATGTATAAAATAGATAACTAACAATAACCTGCTGTATAAAAAAATAAATAACCTTAAATTTCAAATTTTTAAAAAACAAATAAAATTTAAAAATAAAACAGAAAAATGTTCTTCCCTTCACACAGATGTATTTATATGAATGAATGATTTCCATGCTTATATCTATAAATACATAAATGAGGACTAAAATCTACCTTGAAAAAAACAGAAAAAATAAACAGAACCCACTAGTTATACAGAGGAAAACCCTATCAGGGCACTTGCTCCAGTGGTAAACAATTCTGAAGGTGGTCGGAGGTGCCGAATTATCTCCCATGCAGCCAGCAGCCCCCCCGCAAGGAGCGTCCTCATTGCAAAGCTGGGGGACCGTACATAGGCGTCTGTGAGTAAACGTGAGCTGAGCCCCCAGCCAGCTGCTGCTGAACTGTTCCCACCCTTCCCAGGTAAAACACCTGAATATGTACAAGGACTTGAAAGCATAGAGGAAGGGCCGTGGATCCACACCAGTGAAAGCACGCAGGCTGACTTGGTGCCTGCAGGCCTGCCAGGATGATCCTGGCCCCAGGCGCTCTTCTGAAAACTTTCCATTTCCCTGCCTGAGATATCCGTCCTGTCTTGGCCCCCACTGCTTTTTTCCTCCCTCACCTCTGCCCGCGGAGAAATTCCAGCGGAAGGTATGGGTGACCCATCCTCTTCTTTAGCAGGTGGCAGTCTGGAGACTCCTGCAGAAAGTCCAGCAGAGCTCCTCTCACACCGGGCCACCCACAAAACCGTGCCCCCTCACTCCCTCCCACCGGCACAGCCCCGAGACTGCTGACGGGGCAGAGAATATGGCGTCAGGCACAGCTGCAGGGGCTGTTGCTCCCTGGAGCGGTGTTTATATTGACCTCAACCCAGGCACACCTGGGGAGGGCTGGCCGGCAGGGACAGGCTGCTCCGGTCAGCCAATCCTCACCCCTCAGTGGCTCCCATTGCAGAAAATGGACCTCGCTGAAACGGCCAGTTCCAAGGAACAGGTGTGGGACCCAGAGAGTCAGGATAGACAAGGGGCTGCATCTCCGGCTTGTTTTCTCATCATTTTATCTGGCCCATGAGTGGGAGACAATTTCAAGAAGGCCTAATCCTAATGAGAGGAACCCAGGAGTCAGGGGGAGGAGGGGTGATGGTTGGAGACAAAGGCCTGGTGCCCCGGCTGCAGTGGAAGTCTCTGGAAGACCAGGCAGAGGGAGGCTGCACAGAGTGATGCCCAGGGTCAGAGACCTGTCGGAGCTGCTGTTTGTTAGTTCAAGTCCTGCTCTGAGGTGCTCTGTGTCAGCTCTGCGTGACAGGCGTTCTGGGGTGCTCTGCAATGAGGGCTATGTGCACGGTTCCTGTGTGCCCAGCCCTGCCATGGTACCTGCCCAGGGCAGCTCTGTATCATGGGAGGTGCCTAAGCACGAGAGCCTCGTGGGCTGCTGGGTAGTTTCACAGGTGAGCTCCATACCCTGGGAGTGGCCTGAACATGAGAACCCCGTTGGCTGCTGGGGCCCTGCTCAGGTGAGCCCCATATCCTGGGAGGGGCCTGACCACGAGAGCCCCGTGGGCTGCTGGGGACCTGGTAAAGGATGTTAGGACAGTCAGTGAAGCCACCGAGGATATACATCCAGTAGTTCCTAATTCCTAGACCCTACTGGTCATTCTACCATCCACCAGGACATGGTATTCTGTGTTAGACTTCAATGATGCCTTCTTCTGTATTCCATTGGTCCCAGAAAGGCTCTGCTGCCCTAGGAACCAGACTTGGGAATGGAGAAACGCGGCCGCCTTGTGGCCATTTCCCACAACAGCAGCTTTAAACCCACTGCTAGTGGTCACTAAATGTTCACACTCCTTGCAGGCCTGTGAATAACACCTGCCCTCAAAAACAAACATGGGGTCGAAAATTGACCAAAAAATTCAAAAGAGGGCAACCATCCAAGAAGACAATTTCAAGAGTTTAATTGTACTCTCCGTTTTTTTCTGTTTTTCTCTGCCAGAAATTTTAAAAGGCATGGGAAAATGCTAAACATTAGGAATAATTAAAGATATGCAGATCCAAATTACAAAAACCTATCAGCTCACAGCAGTCAGAATGGCCATCAGCAAAAATTCTGCAAACAATAAATGCTGAAGGGGTTTTGGAGAAATGCCTACCCTTGCTTCAACGTGGGACATGGTAAGAGCCAGTCATGAAAACAAAAATGACGTGCCTTGTAAAGATAAATACTGAGCTACCATTCAATCAAGCATACCCACTGCTGGGCCTGTCACCTGAGGGGATGAGACTCAAAAAGACAGGCTGGGATTCACTGGTGGCGCAGTGGATGAGAGTCCGCCTGCCAGTGCAGGGGACATGGATTCATGCCCCGATTTGGGGAGATCCCACATGCCGCGGAGCGGCTGTTCCCGTGAGCTATGGCTGCTGGGCCTGCACGTCCGGAGCCTGTGCTCTGCAATGGGAGGGCCCACGGCAGTGAGAGGCCCATGTACCACAAAAAAAGACACATGCTGGCAATCCTGCACTCCAGCAATATTGACCACAGCCCACACTTGGAAGCTACGAAAATGTCCATCAACAGAGGAATGCTCAAAGAAGAAGTGGTCCATGAACACAATGGGATATGACTCCAATAAAAAAATATATATAAATTCAATTTCTACAACAAACAGAAGTAAGGAGACATCAGCTTTTTGGGGCACATTCCACTCTAATATATAACCGAGGAACACCACTGCCAGGAGGGTCTGTTTCCCTAGTTAACAGATTGGGAAAAGCAGAAATGCTGCCGCCCTCTGGCCGTTACCTGCAACAGCAGCTTTAAAACCTGTGCTAAGGGTCACTTCATAGGCACCAGTACTGGAGGGCTGTGAGTGAAACCTGCCCTCATAATGTCTTGAGGGAGGGAATGGCCAAAATATTTCTAAATGTCACACATACTTCCCGAAAACAATTTGAAGAGGTAAGCTGTACTCACAGTTTGAAGGAACGAAGGACATGCCAGAAAGCTCAATTTCAAGGTATTATGAGACGCATGCCAATCCAACCACAAAGCGGTATCAGCTCACACTAGTCAGAATAAACTTCAGAAAAAACTACTACAAAGAATAAACGCTGAAGGTGTTGTGGAGAAGAGCATAACCTCAACTTTTAGTGGGACGTAACCTGGTAAGAGCCACTAATGAGAAGAGAATGGCGGTGCCTCTACAAGGTAAACACTTTGCTACCATATGATCCAGCAGGCGAACTCCTGGGCCTATAACCTAAGAAGCCAGAATTGGAAAGACACAGGCAGGCAAATGTGCATTGCCGCAGCATTACCATAGCCATGACATGGGAGCAACCAAAAAGTCCATCAACAGATGAGTGGACAAAGAAGAACTGGTACATGTGCAGACAGAATATTAGCCAAGGAAAAAAAGGACACAATGCCATTTGCAGCACCGTAGAGGAGTCTAGAGGTAATCACGTGACTTGTAGTAAGTCAGAAAGAGAAAGACACATATCGTATGATATCACTTATAGGTGTTACCTAAGAATTGATACTAGTGAAGATATTTCCACAGAGAAGGGCAATCACAGATTCATTAAACAAACTTATGGTTCACCAATGGAAAGGTGTGAGGATTGGATACATTAGGATATTGGGGTTAACAGACAGATACAAACACAGGTGAAAGAGATAATCACCAAACACCTACGGAATACCAAGAGAAGACTACTCAACATTCTGTCCTAACATACATGGGAAAAGGATCCCAGGAAGAACAGACATATGTATATGTGTAAAAGAACCACATCTTGCACACCTACAACAAGCCAAACATTGTAATCAAACTTGCTGTGATAAAAAATAAAAATTAAATGAAAAAAAACGAACCAGAAATAGTGAGACAAACTTAAGGGTCTTTTTCCTGGCACATTCCATTCTAACTTACAACCTAGAACACGACTTCCATTGAGGCTCTGTTGCCCTAGTCACCAGATTCGGTAAAGGGGAACTGCTGCCACCTTGTGGCCGTTTCACACAACAGCAGCTTGAATCCCAGCGCTAATGGTCAGTTGATATTCAAAATCATTGCAGGCCTGTAAATGAGACCTGCCCTGAAAAGAAATCCTGGGGTCGTATACTGACCAAAAAATTCAAAAGACCTCCATGTTTCAAAACGACAGTTTCAAGAGGCATATTTTACGGACATTTGTGTTCTGCTTCTTTTTCTTTCTTTCTTTCTTTTTGTTAAAAAATGGGAATGGAAAAAGGCAACCCTCAGAATGGGAGAAAATATGTGAAAACGAATCAATGGACAAAGGTTTAATCTCCAGTATACATAAACAGCTCATGCAGCTTAATATTAAAAAAAAAAAACAACCCACTTCAAAAATGGGTAGAATATCTAAATAGACATTTCTTCAAAGGAGACTCAGAGATGGCCAAGATGCACATGAAAAGCTGCTCAACATCACTAATTATTAGAGAAATGCAAATCAAAACTTCAATGAGGTATCACCTCACACCTGTTAGAATGGGCATCATCAGAAAATCTACAAACTACAAATGCTGCGGAGGGTGTGGACAAATGGACCCCTCTTCCACTATTGGTGGGAATGTCAATTGATACAGTCACTATGGAGAACAGTATGGAGGTTCATTAAAAAAACTAAAAATACAATTACCATATGATCCAGCAATCCCACTTCTGGGCATATACCCAGAGAAAACCATAAATCAAAAAGACACATGCACCACAATGTTCATTGCAGCACTATTTACAATAGCCAGGTAATGGAAGCAAGCTAAATGCCCACAGACAGACGAATGGATAAAGATGTGGTACATATATAAAATGGAATATTGCTCAGCCATAAAAAGGAATGAAACTGGGTCATTTGTAGAGACGTGGATGGATCTAGAGACTGTCATACAGAGAGACGTAGGTCAGAAAGAGAAAAACAAATATTGCGTATTAATGCATATATGTGGAAGCTAGAAAAATGGTAGAGATGAACCGGTTTGCAGGGCAGAATTAGAGACACAGGGTTAGAGAACAAACGTATGGAAACCAAGGGGGGGAAGCCATGGGGTGGTGGTGGTGGGATGAGTTGGGAGATTGGGACTGACTTGTATACATGTATATGTATAAAATAGATAACTAACAATAACCTGCTGTATAAAAAAATAAATAACCTTAAATTTCAAATATTTAAAAAACAAATAAAATTTAAAAATAAAACAGAAAAATGTTCTTCCCTTCACACAGATGTATTTATATGAATGAATGATTTCCATGCTTATATCTATAAATACATAAATGAGGACTAAAATCTACCTTGAAAAAAACAGAAAAAATAAACAGAACCCACTAGTTATACAGAGGAAAACCCTATCAGGGCACTTGCTCCAGTGGTAAACAATTCTGAAGGTGGTCGGAGGTGCCGAATTATCTCCCATGCAGCCAGCAGCCCCCCCGCAAGGAGCGTCCTCATTGCAAAGCTGGGGGACCGTACATAGGCGTCTGTGAGTAAACGTGAGCTGAGCCCCCAGCCAGCTGCTGCTGAACTGTTCCCACCCTTCCCAGGTAAAACACCTGAATATGTACAAGGACTTGAAAGCATAGAGGAAGGGCCGTGGATCCACACCAGTGAAAGCACGCAGGCTGACTTGGTGCCTGCAGGCCTGCCAGGATGATCCTGGCCCCAGGCGCTCTTCTGAAAACTTTCCATTTCCCTGCCTGAGATATCCGTCCTGTCTTGGCCCCCACTGCTTTTTTCCTCCCTCACCTCTGCCCGCGGAGAAATTCCAGCGGAAGGTATGGGTGACCCATCCTCTTCTTTAGCAGGTGGCAGTCTGGAGACTCCTGCAGAAAGTCCAGCAGAGCTCCTCTCACACCGGGCCACCCACAAAACCGTGCCCCCTCACTCCCTCCCACCGGCACAGCCCCGAGACTGCTGACGGGGCAGAGAATATGGCGTCAGGCACAGCTGCAGGGGCTGTTGCTCCCTGGAGCGGTGTTTATATTGACCTCAACCCAGGCACACCTGGGGAGGGCTGGCCGGCAGGGACAGGCTGCTCCGGTCAGCCAATCCTCACCCCTCAGTGGCTCCCATTGCAGAAAATGGACCTCGCTGAAACGGCCAGTTCCAAGGAACAGGTGTGGGACCCAGAGAGTCAGGATAGACAAGGGGCTGCATCTCCGGCTTGTTTTCTCATCATTTTATCTGGCCCATGAGTGGGAGACAATTTCAAGAAGGCCTAATCCTAATGAGAGGAACCCAGGAGTCAGGGGGAGGAGGGGTGATGGTTGGAGACAAAGGCCTGGTGCCCCGGCTGCAGTGGAAGTCTCTGGAAGACCAGGCAGAGGGAGGCTGCACAGAGTGATGCCCAGGGTCAGAGACCTGTCGGAGCTGCTGTTTGTTAGTTCAAGTCCTGCTCTGAGGTGCTCTGTGTCAGCTCTGCGTGACAGGCGTTCTGGGGTGCTCTGCAATGAGGGCTATGTGCACGGTTCCTGTGTGCCCAGCCCTGCCATGGTACCTGCCCAGGGCAGCTCTGTATCATGGGAGGTGCCTAAGCATGAGAGCCTCGTGGGCTGCTGGGTAGTTTCACAGGTGAGCTCCATACCCTGGGAGTGGCCTGAACATGAGAACCCCGTTGGCTGCTGGGGCCCTGCTCAGGTGAGCCCCATATCCTGGGAGGGGCCTGACCACGAGAGCCCCGTGGGCTGCTGGGGACCTGGTAAAGGATGTTAGGACAGTCAGTGAAGCCACCGAGGATATACATCCAGTAGTTCCTAATTCCTAGACCCTACTGGTCATTCTACCATCCACCAGGACATGGTATTCTGTGTTAGACTTCAATGATGCCTTCTTCTGTATTCCATTGGTCCCAGAAAGGCTCTGCTGCCCTAGGAACCAGACTTGGGAATGGAGAAACGCGGCCGCCTTGTGGCCATTTCCCACAACAGCAGCTTTAAACCCACTGCTAGTGGTCACTAAATGTTCACACTCCTTGCAGGCCTGTGAATAACACCTGCCCTCAAAAACAAACATGGGGTCGAAAATTGACCAAAAAATTCAAAAGAGGGCAACCATCCAAGAAGACAATTTCAAGAGTTTAATTGTACTCTCCGTTTTTTTCTGTTTTTCTCTGCCAGAAATTTTAAAAGGCATGGGAAAATGCTAAACATTAGGAATAATTAAAGATATGCAGATCCAAATTACAAAAACCTATCAGCTCACAGCAGTCAGAATGGCCATCAGCAAAAATTCTGCAAACAATAAATGCTGAAGGGGTTTTGGAGAAATGCCTACCCTTGCTTCAACGTGGGACATGGTAAGAGCCAGTCATGAAAACAAAAATGACGTGCCTTGTAAAGATAAATACTGAGCTACCATTCAATCAAGCATACCCACTGCTGGGCCTGTCACCTGAGGGGATGAGACTCAAAAAGACAGGCTGGGATTCACAGGTGGCGCAGTGGATGAGAGTCCGCCTGCCAGTGCAGGGGACATGGATTCATGCCCCGATTTGGGGAGATCCCACATGCCGCGGAGCGGCTGTTCCCGTGAGCTATGGCTGCTGGGCCTGCACGTCCGGAGCCTGTGCTCTGCAATGGGAGGGCCCACGGCAGTGAGAGGCCCATGTACCACAAAAAAAGACACATGCTGGCAATCCTGCACTCCAGCAATATTGACCACAGCCCACACTTGGAAGCTACGAAAATGTCCATCAACAGAGGAATGCTCAAAGAAGAAGTGGTCCAGGAACACAATGGGATATGACTCCAATAAAAAAATATATATAAATTCAATTTCTACAACAAACAGAAGTAAGGAGACATCAGCTTTTTGGGGCACATTCCACTCTAATATATAACCGAGGAACACCACTGCCAGGAGGGTCTGTTTCCCTAGTTAACAGATTGGGAAAAGCAGAAATGCTGCCGCCCTCTGGCCGTTACCTGCAACAGCAGCTTTAAAACCTGTGCTAAGGGTCACTTCATAGGCACCAGTACTGGAGGGCTGTGAGTGAAACCTGCCCTCATAATGTCTTGAGGGAGGGAATGGCCAAAATATTTCTAAATGTCACACATACTTCCCGAAAACAATTTGAAGAGGTAAGCTGTACTCACAGTTTGAAGGAACAAAGGACATGCCAGAAAGCTCAATTTCAAGGTATTATGAGACGCATGCCAATCCAACCACAAAGCGGTATCAGCTCACACTAGTCAGAATAAACTTCAGAAAAAACTACTACAAAGAATAAACGCTGAAGGTGTTGTGGAGAAGAGCATAACCTCAACTTTTAGTGGGACGTAACCTGGTAAGAGCCACTAATGAGAAGAGAATGGCGGTGCCTCTACAAGGTAAACACTTTGCTACCATATGATCCAGCAGGCGAACTCCTGGGCCTATAACCTAAGAAGCCAGAATTGGAAAGACACAGGCAGGCAAATGTGCATTGCCGCAGCATTACCATAGCCATGACATGGGAGCAACCAAAAAGTCCATCAACAGATGAGTGGACAAAGAAGAACTGGTACATGTGCAGACAGAATATTAGCCAAGGAAAAAAAGGACACAATGCCATTTGCAGCACCGTAGAGGAGTCTAGAGGTAATCACGTGACTTGTAGTAAGTCAGAAAGAGAAAGACACATATCGTATGATATCACTTATAGGTGTTACCTAAGAATTGATACTAGTGAAGATATTTCCACAGAGAAGGGCAATCACAGATTCATTAAACAAACTTATGGTTCACCAATGGAAAGGTGTGAGGATTGGATACATTAGGATATTGGGGTTAACAGACAGATACAAACACAGGTGAAAGAGATAATCACCAAACACCTACGGAATACCAAGAGAAGACTACTCAACATTCTGTCCTAACATACATGGGAAAAGGATCCCAGGAAGAACAGACATATGTATATGTGTAAAAGAACCACATCTTGCACACCTACAACAAGCCAAACATTGTAATCAAACTTGCTGTGATAAAAAATAAAAATTAAATGAAAAAAAACGAACCAGAAATAGTGAGACAAACTTAAGGGTCTTTTTCCTGGCACATTCCATTCTAACTTACAACCTAGAACACGACTTCCATTGAGGCTCTGTTGCCCTAGTCACCAGATTCGGTAAAGGGGAACTGCTGCCACCTTGTGGCCGTTTCACACAACAGCAGCTTGAATCCCAGCGCTAATGGTCAGTTGATATTCAAAATCATTGCAGGCCTGTAAATGAGACCTGCCCTGAAAAGAAATCCTGGGGTCGTATACTGACCAAAAAATTCAAAAGACCTCCATGTTTCAAAACGACAGTTTCAAGAGGCATATTTTACGGACATTTGTGTTCTGCTTCTTTTTCTTTCTTTCTTTCTTTTTGTTAAAAAATGGGAATGGAAAAAGGCAACCCTCAGAATGGGAGAAAATATGTGAAAACGAATCAATGGACAAAGGTTTAATCTCCAGTATACATAAACAGCTCATGCAGCTTAATATTAAAAAAAAAAAAACAACCCACTTCAAAAATGGGTAGAATATCTAAATAGACATTTCTTCAAAGGAGACTCAGAGATGGCCAAGATGCACATGAAAAGCTGCTCAACATCACTAATTATTAGAGAAATGCAAATCAAAACTTCAATGAGGTATCACCTCACACCTGTTAGAATGGGCATCATCAGAAAATCTACAAACTACAAATGCTGCGGAGGGTGTGGACAAATGGATCCCTCTTCCACTATTGGTGGGAATGTCAATTGATACAGTCACTATGGAGAACAGTATGGAGGTTCATTAAAAAAACTAAAAATACAATTACCATATGATCCAGCAATCCCACTTCTGGGCATATACCCAGAGAAAACCATAAATCAAAAAGACACATGCACCACAATGTTCATTGCAGCACTATTTACAATAGCCAGGTAATGGAAGCAAGCTAAATGCCCACAGACAGACGAATGGATAAAGATGTGGTACATATATAAAATGGAATATTGCTCAGCCATAAAAAGGAATGAAACTGGGTCATTTGTAGAGACGTGGATGGATCTAGAGACTGTCATACAGAGAGACGTAGGTCAGAAAGAGAAAAACAAATATTGCGTATTAATGCATATATGTGGAAGCTAGAAAAATGGTAGAGATGAACCGGTTTGCAGGGCAGAATTAGAGACACAGGGTTAGAGAACAAACGTATGGAAACCAAGGGGGGGAAGCCATGGGGTGGTGGTGGTGGGATGAGTTGGGAGATTGGGACTGACTTGTATACATGTATATGTATAAAATAGATAACTAACAATAACCTGCTGTATAAAAAAATAAATAACCTTAAATTTGAAATTTTTAAAAAACAAATAAAATTTAAAAATAAAACAGAAAAATGTTCTTCCCTTCACACAGATGTATTTATATGAATGAATGATTTCCATGCTTATATCTATAAATACATAAATGAGGACTAAAATCTACCTTGAAAAAAACAGAAAAAATAAACAGAACCCACTAGTTATACAGAGGAAAACCCTATCAGGGCACTTGCTCCAGTGGTAAACAATTCTGAAGGTGGTCGGAGGTGCCGAATTATCTCCCATGCAGCCAGCAGCCCCCCCGCAAGGAGCGTCCTCATTGCAAAGCTGGGGGACCGTACATAGGCGTCTGTGAGTAAACGTGAGCTGAGCCCCCAGCCAGCTGCTGCTGAACTGTTCCCACCCTTCCCAGGTAAAACACCTGAATATGTACAAGGACTTGAAAGCATAGAGGAAGGGCCGTGGATCCACACCAGTGAAAGCACGCAGGCTGACTTGGTGCCTGCAGGCCTGCCAGGATGATCCTGGCCCCAGGCGCTCTTCTGAAAACTTTCCATTTCCCTGCCTGAGATATCCGTCCTGTCTTGGCCCCCACTGCTTTTTTCCTCCCTCACCTCTGCCCGCGGAGAAATTCCAGCGGAAGGTATGGGTGACCCATCCTCTTCTTTAGCAGGTGGCAGTCTGGAGACTCCTGCAGAAAGTCCAGCAGAGCTCCTCTCACACCGGGCCACCCACAAAACCGTGCCCCCTCACTCCCTCCCACCGGCACAGCCCCGAGACTGCTGACGGGGCAGAGAATATGGCGTCAGGCACAGCTGCAGGGGCTGTTGCTCCCTGGAGCGGTGTTTATATTGACCTCAACCCAGGCACACCTGGGGAGGGCTGGCCGGCAGGGACAGGCTGCTCCGGTCAGCCAATCCTCACCCCTCAGTGGCTCCCATTGCAGAAAATGGACCTCGCTGAAACGGCCAGTTCCAAGGAACAGGTGTGGGACCCAGAGAGTCAGGATAGACAAGGGGCTGCATCTCCGGCTTGTTTTCTCATCATTTTATCTGGCCCATGAGTGGGAGACAATTTCAAGAAGGCCTAATCCTAATGAGAGGAACCCAGGAGTCAGGGGGAGGAGGGGTGATGGTTGGAGACAAAGGCCTGGTGCCCCGGCTGCAGTGGAAGTCTCTGGAAGACCAGGCAGAGGGAGGCTGCACAGAGTGATGCCCAGGGTCAGAGACCTGTCGGAGCTGCTGTTTGTTAGTTCAAGTCCTGCTCTGAGGTGCTCTGTGTCAGCTCTGCGTGACAGGCGTTCTGGGGTGCTCTGCAATGAGGGCTATGTGCACGGTTCCTGTGTGCCCAGCCCTGCCATGGTACCTGCCCAGGGCAGCTCTGTATCATGGGAGGTGCCTAAGCACGAGAGCCTCGTGGGCTGCTGGGTAGTTTCACAGGTGAGCTCCATACCCTGGGAGTGGCCTGAACATGAGAACCCCGTTGGCTGCTGGGGCCCTGCTCAGGTGAGCCCCATATCCTGGGAGGGGCCTGACCACGAGAGCCCCGTGGGCTGCTGGGGACCTGGTAAAGGATGTTAGGACAGTCAGTGAAGCCACCGAGGATATACATCCAGTAGTTCCTAATTCCTAGACCCTACTGGTCATTCTACCATCCACCAGGACATGGTATTCTGTGTTAGACTTCAATGATGCCTTCTTCTGTATTCCATTGGTCCCAGAAAGGCTCTGCTGCCCTAGGAACCAGACTTGGGAATGGAGAAACGCGGCCGCCTTGTGGCCATTTCCCACAACAGCAGCTTTAAACCCACTGCTAGTGGTCACTAAATGTTCACACTCCTTGCAGGCCTGTGAATAACACCTGCCCTCAAAAACAAACATGGGGTCGAAAATTGACCAAAAAATTCAAAAGAGGGCAACCATCCAAGAAGACAATTTCAAGAGTTTAATTGTACTCTCCGTTTTTTTCTGTTTTTCTCTGCCAGAAATTTTAAAAGGCATGGGAAAATGCTAAACATTAGGAATAATTAAAGATATGCAGATCCAAATTACAAAAACCTATCAGCTCACAGCAGTCAGAATGGCCATCAGCAAAAATTCTGCAAACAATAAATGCTGAAGGGGTTTTGGAGAAATGCCTACCCTTGCTTCAACGTGGGACATGGTAAGAGCCAGTCATGAAAACAAAAATGACGTGCCTTGTAAAGATAAATACTGAGCTACCATTCAATCAAGCATACCCACTGCTGGGCCTGTCACCTGAGGGGATGAGACTCAAAAAGACAGGCTGGGATTCACAGGTGGCGCAGTGGATGAGAGTCCGCCTGCCAGTGCAGGGGACATGGATTCATGCCACGATTTGGGGAGATCCCACATGCCGCGGAGCGGCTGTTCCCGTGAGCTATGGCTGCTGGGCCTGCACGTCCGGAGCCTGTGCTCTGCAATGGGAGGGCCCACGGCAGTGAGAGGCCCATGTACCACAAAAAAAGACACATGCTGGCAATCCTGCACTCCAGCAATATTGACCACAGCCCACACTTGGAAGCTACGAAAATGTCCATCAACAGAGGAATGCTCAAAGAAGAAGTGGTCCATGAACACAATGGGATATGACTCCAATAAAAAAAAATATATAAATTCAATTTCTACAACAAACAGAAGTAAGGAGACATCAGCTTTTTGGGGCACATTCCACTCTAATATATAACCGAGGAACACCACTGCCAGGAGGGTCTGTTTCCCTAGTTAACAGATTGGGAAAAGCAGAAATGCTGCCGCCCTCTGGCCGTTACCTGCAACAGCAGCTTTAAAACCTGTGCTAAGGGTCACTTCATAGGCACCAGTACTGGAGGGCTGTGAGTGAAACCTGCCCTCATAATGTCTTGAGGGAGGGAATGGCCAAAATATTTCTAAATGTCACACATACTTCCCGAAAACAATTTGAAGAGGTAAGCTGTACTCACAGTTTGAAGGAACGAAGGACATGCCAGAAAGCTCAATTTCAAGGTATTATGAGACGCATGCCAATCCAACCACAAAGCGGTATCAGCTCATACTAGTCAGAATAAACTTCAGAAAAAACTACTACAAAGAATAAACGCTGAAGGTGTTGTGGAGAAGAGCATAACCTCAACTTTTAGTGGGACGTAACCTGGTAAGAGCCACTAATGAGAAGAGAATGGCGGTGCCTCTACAAGGTAAACACTTTGCTACCATATGATCCAGCAGGCGAACTCCTGGGCCTATAACCTAAGAAGCCAGAATTGGAAAGACACAGGCAGGCAAATGTGCATTGCCGCAGCATTACCATAGCCATGACATGGGAGCAACCAAAAAGTCCATCAACAGATGAGTGGACAAAGAAGAACTGGTACATGTCCAGACAGAATATTAGCCAAGGAAAAAAAGGACACAATGCCATTTGCAGCACCGTAGAGGAGTCTAGAGGTAATCACGTGACTTGTAGTAAGTCAGAAAGAGAAAGACACATATCGTATGATATCACTTATAGGTGTTACCTAAGAATTGATACTAGTGAAGATATTTCCACAGAGAAGGGCAATCACAGATTCATTAAACAAACTTATGGTTCACCAATGGAAAGGTGTGAGGATTGGATACATTAGGATATTGGGGTTAACAGACAGATACAAACACAGGTGAAAGAGATAATCACCAAACACCTACGGAATACCAAGAGAAGACTACTCAACATTCTGTCCTAACATACATGGGAAAAGGATCCCAGGAAGAACAGACATATGTATATGTGTAAAAGAACCACATCTTGCACACCTACAACAAGCCAAACATTGTAATCAAACTTGCTGTGATAAAAAATAAAAATTAAATGAAAAAAAACGAACCAGAAATAGTGAGACAAACTTAAGGGTCTTTTTCCTGGCACATTCCATTCTAACTTGCAACCTAGAACACGACTTCCATTGAGGCTCTGTTGCCCTAGTCACCAGATTCGGTAAAGGGGAACTGCTGCCACCTTGTGGCCGTTTCACACAACAGCAGCTTGAATCCCAGCGCTAATGGTCAGTTGATATTCAAAATCATTGCAGGCCTGTAAATGAGACCTGCCCTGAAAAGAAATCCTGGGGTCGTATACTGACCAAAAAATTCAAAAGACCTCCATGTTTCAAAACGACAGTTTCAAGAGGCATATTTTACGGACATTTGTGTTCTGCTTCTTTTTCTTTCTTTCTTTCTTTTTGTTAAAAAATGGGAATGGAAAAAGGCAACCCTCAGAATGGGAGAAAATATGTGAAAACGAATCAATGGACAAAGGTTTAATCTCCAGTATACATAAACAGCTCATGCAGCTTAATATTAAAAAAAAAAAAACAACCCACTTCAAAAATGGGTAGAATATCTAAATAGACATTTCTTCAAAGGAGACTCAGAGATGGCCAAGATGCACATGAAAAGCTGCTCAACATCACTAATTATTAGAGAAATGCAAATCAAAACTTCAATGAGGTATCACCTCACACCTGTTAGAATGGGCATCATCAGAAAATCTACAAACTACAAATGCTGCGGAGGGTGTGGACAAATGGATCCCTCTTCCACTATTGGTGGGAATGTCAATTGATACAGTCACTATGGAGAACAGTATGGAGGTTCATTAAAAAAACTAAAAATACAATTACCATATGATCCAGCAATCCCACTTCTGGGCATATACCCAGAGAAAACCATAAATCAAAAAGACACATGCACCACAATGTTCATTGCAGCACTATTTACAATAGCCAGGTAATGGAAGCAAGCTAAATGCCCACAGACAGACGAATGGATAAAGATGTGGTACATATATAAAATGGAATATTGCTCAGCCATAAAAAGGAATGAAACTGGGTCATTTGTAGAGACGTGGATGGATCTAGAGACTGTCATACAGAGAGACGTAGGTCAGAAAGAGAAAAACAAATATTGCGTATTAATGCATATATGTGGAAGCTAGAAAAATGGTAGAGATGAACCGGTTTGCAGGGCAGAATTAGAGACACAGGGTTAGAGAACAAACGTATGGAAACCAAGGGGGGGAAGCCATGGGGTGGTGGTGGTGGGATGAGTTGGGAGATTGGGACTGACTTGTATACATGTATATGTATAAAATAGATAACTAACAATAACCTGCTGTATAAAAAAATAAATAACCTTAAATTTGAAATTTTTAAAAAACAAATAAAATTTAAAAATAAAACAGAAAAATGTTCTTCCCTTCACACAGATGTATTTATATGAATGAATGATTTCCATGCTTATATCTATAAATACATAAATGAGGACTAAAATCTACCTTGAAAAAAACAGAAAAAATAAACAGAACCCACTAGTTATACAGAGGAAAACCCTATCAGGGCACTTGCTCCAGTGGTAAACAATTCTGAAGGTGGTCGGAGGTGCCGAATTATCTCCCATGCAGCCAGCAGCCCCCCCGCAAGGAGCGTCCTCATTGCAAAGCTGGGGGACCGTACATAGGCGTCTGTGAGTAAACGTGAGCTGAGCCCCCAGCCAGCTGCTGCTGAACTGTTCCCACCCTTCCCAGGTAAAACACCTGAATATGTACAAGGACTTGAAAGCATAGAGGAAGGGCCGTGGATCCACACCAGTGAAAGCACGCAGGCTGACTTGGTGCCTGCAGGCCTGCCAGGATGATCCTGGCCCCAGGCGCTCTTCTGAAAACTTTCCATTTCCCTGCCTGAGATATCCGTCCTGTCTTGGCCCCCACTGCTTTTTTCCTCCCTCACCTCTGCCCGCGGAGAAATTCCAGCGGAAGGTATGGGTGACCCATCCTCTTCTTTAGCAGGTGGCAGTCTGGAGACTCCTGCAGAAAGTCCAGCAGAGCTCCTCTCACACCGGGCCACCCACAAAACCGTGCCCCCTCACTCCCTCCCACCGGCACAGCCCCGAGACTGCTGACGGGGCAGAGAATATGGCGTCAGGCACAGCTGCAGGGGCTGTTGCTCCCTGGAGCGGTGTTTATATTGACCTCAACCCAGGCACACCTGGGGAGGGCTGGCCGGCAGGGACAGGCTGCTCCGGTCAGCCAATCCTCACCCCTCAGTGGCTCCCATTGCAGAAAATGGACCTCGCTGAAACGGCCAGTTCCAAGGAACAGGTGTGGGACCCAGAGAGTCAGGATAGACAAGGGGCTGCATCTCCGGCTTGTTTTCTCATCATTTTATCTGGCCCATGAGTGGGAGACAATTTCAAGAAGGCCTAATCCTAATGAGAGGAACCCAGGAGTCAGGGGGAGGAGGGGTGATGGTTGGAGACAAAGGCCTGGTGCCCCGGCTGCAGTGGAAGTCTCTGGAAGACCAGGCAGAGGGAGGCTGCACAGAGTGATGCCCAGGGTCAGAGACCTGTCGGAGCTGCTGTTTGTTAGTTCAAGTCCTGCTCTGAGGTGCTCTGTGTCAGCTCTGCGTGACAGGCGTTCTGGGGTGCTCTGCAATGAGGGCTATGTGCACGGTTCCTGTGTGCCCAGCCCTGCCATGGTACCTGCCCAGGGCAGCTCTGTATCATGGGAGGTGCCTAAGCACGAGAGCCTCGTGGGCTGCTGGGTAGTTTCACAGGTGAGCTCCATACCCTGGGAGTGGCCTGAACATGAGAACCCCGTTGGCTGCTGGGGCCCTGCTCAGGTGAGCCCCATATCCTGGGAGGGGCCTGACCACGAGAGCCCCGTGGGCTGCTGGGGACCTGGTAAAGGATGTTAGGACAGTCAGTGAAGCCACCGAGGATATACATCCAGTAGTTCCTAATTCCTAGACCCTACTGGTCATTCTACCATCCACCAGGACATGGTATTCTGTGTTAGACTTCAATGATGCCTTCTTCTGTATTCCATTGGTCCCAGAAAGGCTCTGCTGCCCTAGGAACCAGACTTGGGAATGGAGAAACGCGGCCGCCTTGTGGCCATTTCCCACAACAGCAGCTTTAAACCCACTGCTAGTGGTCACTAAATGTTCACACTCCTTGCAGGCCTGTGAATAACACCTGCCCTCAAAAACAAACATGGGGTCGAAAATTGACCAAAAAATTCAAAAGAGGGCAACCATCCAAGAAGACAATTTCAAGAGTTTAATTGTACTCTCCGTTTTTTTCTGTTTTTCTCTGCCAGAAATTTTAAAAGGCATGGGAAAATGCTAAACATTAGGAATAATTAAAGATATGCAGATCCAAATTACAAAAACCTATCAGCTCACAGCAGTCAGAATGGCCATCAGCAAAAATTCTGCAAACAATAAATGCTGAAGGGGTTTTGGAGAAATGCCTACCCTTGCTTCAACGTGGGACATGGTAAGAGCCAGTCATGAAAACAAAAATGACGTGCCTTGTAAAGATAAATACTGAGCTACCATTCAATCAAGCATACCCACTGCTGGGCCTGTCACCTGAGGGGATGAGACTCAAAAAGACAGGCTGGGATTCACTGGTGGCGCAGTGGATGAGAGTCCGCCTGCCAGTGCAGGGGACATGGATTCATGCCCCGATTTGGGGAGATCCCACATGCCGCGGAGCGGCTGTTCCCGTGAGCTATGGCTGCTGGGCCTGCACGTCCGGAGCCTGTGCTCTGCAATGGGAGGGCCCACGGCAGTGAGAGGCCCATGTACCACAAAAAAAGACACATGCTGGCAATCCTGCACTCCAGCAATATTGACCACAGCCCACACTTGGAAGCTACGAAAATGTCCATCAACAGAGGAATGCTCAAAGAAGAAGTGGTCCATGAACACAATGGGATATGACTCCAATAAAAAAAAATATATAAATTCAATTTCTACAACAAACAGAAGTAAGGAGACATCAGCTTTTTGGGGCACATTCCACTCTAATATATAACCGAGGAACACCACTGCCAGGAGGGTCTGTTTCCCTAGTTAACAGATTGGGAAAAGCAGAAATGCTGCCGCCCTCTGGCCGTTACCTGCAACAGCAGCTTTAAAACCTGTGCTAAGGGTCACTTCATAGGCACCAGTACTGGAGGGCTGTGAGTGAAACCTGCCCTCATAATGTCTTGAGGGAGGGAATGGCCAAAATATTTCTAAATGTCACACATACTTCCCGAAAACAATTTGAAGAGGTAAGCTGTACTCACAGTTTGAAGGAACGAAGGACATGCCAGAAAGCTCAATTTCAAGGTATTATGAGACGCATGCAAATCCAACCACAAAGCGGTATCAGCTCATACTAGTCAGAATAAACTTCAGAAAAAACTACTACAAAGAATAAACGCTGAAGGTGTTGTGGAGAAGAGCATAACCTCAACTTTTAGTGGGACGTAACCTGGTAAGAGCCACTAATGAGAAGAGAATGGCGGTGCCTCTACAAGGTAAACACTTTGCTACCATATGATCCAGCAGGCGAACTCCTGGGCCTATAACCTAAGAAGCCAGAATTGGAAAGACACAGGCAGGCAAATGTGCATTGCCGCAGCATTACCATAGCCATGACATGGGAGCAACCAAAAAGTCCATCAACAGATGAGTGGACAAAGAAGAACTGGTACATGTCCAGACAGAATATTAGCCAAGGAAAAAAAGGACACAATGCCATTTGCAGCACCGTAGAGGAGTCTAGAGGTAATCACGTGACTTGTAGTAAGTCAGAAAGAGAAAGACACATATCGTATGATATCACTTATAGGTGTTACCTAAGAATTGATACTAGTGAAGATATTTCCACAGAGAAGGGCAATCACAGATTCATTAAACAAACTTATGGTTCACCAATGGAAAGGTGTGAGGATTGGATACATTAGGATATTGGGGTTAACAGACAGATACAAACACAGGTGAAAGAGATAATCACCAAACACCTACGGAATACCAAGAGAAGACTACTCAACATTCTGTCCTAACATACATGGGAAAAGGATCCCAGGAAGAACAGACATATGTATATGTGTAAAAGAACCACATCTTGCACACCTACAACAAGCCAAACATTGTAATCAAACTTGCTGTGATAAAAAATAAAAATTAAATGAAAAAAAACGAACCAGAAATAGTGAGACAAACTTAAGGGTCTTTTTCCTGGCACATTCCATTCTAACTTACAACCTAGAACACGACTTCCATTGAGGCTCTGTTGCCCTAGTCACCAGATTCGGTAAAGGGGAACTGCTGCCACCTTGTGGCCGTTTCACACAACAGCAGCTTGAATCCCAGCGCTAATGGTCAGTTGATATTCAAAATCATTGCAGGCCTGTAAATGAGACCTGCCCTGAAAAGAAATCCTGGGGTCGTATACTGACCAAAAAATTCAAAAGACCTCCATGTTTCAAAACGACAGTTTCAAGAGGCATATTTTACGGACATTTGTGTTCTGCTTCTTTTTCTTTCTTTCTTTCTTTTTGTTAAAAAATGGGAATGGAAAAAGGCAACCCTCAGAATGGGAGAAAATATGTGAAAACGAATCAATGGACAAAGGTTTAATCTCCAGTATACATAAACAGCTCATGCAGCTTAATATTAAAAAAAAAAAAACAACCCACTTCAAAAATGGGTAGAATATCTAAATAGACATTTCTTCAAAGGAGACTCAGAGATGGCCAAGATGCACATGAAAAGCTGCTCAACATCACTAATTATTAGAGAAATGCAAATCAAAACTTCAATGAGGTATCACCTCACACCTGTTAGAATGGGCATCATCAGAAAATCTACAAACTACAAATGCTGCGGAGGGTGTGGACAAATGGATCCCTCTTCCACTATTGGTGGGAATGTCAATTGATACAGTCACTATGGAGAACAGTATGGAGGTTCATTAAAAAAACTAAAAATACAATTACCATATGATCCAGCAATCCCACTTCTGGGCATATACCCAGAGAAAACCATAAATCAAAAAGACACATGCACCACAATGTTCATTGCAGCACTATTTACAATAGCCAGGTAATGGAAGCAAGCTAAATGCCCACAGACAGACGAATGGATAAAGATGTGGTACATATATAAAATGGAATATTGCTCAGCCATAAAAAGGAATGAAACTGGGTCATTTGTAGAGACGTGGATGGATCTAGAGACTGTCATACAGAGAGACGTAGGTCAGAAGGAGAAAAACAAATATTGCGTATTAATGCATATATGTGGAAGCTAGAAAAATGGTAGAGATGAACCGGTTTGCAGGGCAGAATTAGAGACACAGGGTTAGAGAACAAACGTATGGAAACCAACGGGGGGAAGCCATGGGGTGGTGGTGGTGGGATGAGTTGGGAGATTGGGACTGACTTGTATACATGTATATGTATAAAATAGATAACTAACAATAACCTGCTGTATAAAAAAATAAATAACCTTAAATTTCAAATTTTTAAAAAACAAATAAAATTTAAAAATAAAACAGAAAAATGTTCTTCCCTTCACACAGATGTATTTATATGAATGAATGATTTCCATGCTTATATCTATAAATACATAAATGAGGACTAAAATCTACCTTGAAAAAAACAGAAAAAATAAACAGAACCCACTAGTTATACAGAGGAAAACCCTATCAGGGCACTTGCTCCAGTGGTAAACAATTCTGAAGGTGGTCGGAGGTGCCGAATTATCTCCCATGCAGCCAGCAGCCCCCCCGCAAGGAGCGTCCTCATTGCAAAGCTGGGGGACCGTACATAGGCGTCTGTGAGTAAACGTGAGCTGAGCCCCCAGCCAGCTGCTGCTGAACTGTTCCCACCCTTCCCAGGTAAAACACCTGAATATGTACAAGGACTTGAAAGCATAGAGGAAGGGCCGTGGATCCACACCAGTGAAAGCACGCAGGCTGACTTGGTGCCTGCAGGCCTGCCAGGATGATCCTGGCCCCAGGCGCTCTTCTGAAAACTTTCCATTTCCCTGCCTGAGATATCCGTCCTGTCTTGGCCCCCACTGCTTTTTTCCTCCCTCACCTCTGCCCGCGGAGAAATTCCAGCGGAAGGTATGGGTGACCCATCCTCTTCTTTAGCAGGTGGCAGTCTGGAGACTCCTGCAGAAAGTCCAGCAGAGCTCCTCTCACACCGGGCCACCCACAAAACCGTGCCCCCTCACTCCCTCCCACCGGCACAGCCCCGAGACTGCTGACGGGGCAGAGAATATGGCGTCAGGCACAGCTGCAGGGGCTGTTGCTCCCTGGAGCGGTGTTTATATTGACCTCAACCCAGGCACACCTGGGGAGGGCTGGCCGGCAGGGACAGGCTGCTCCGGTCAGCCAATCCTCACCCCTCAGTGGCTCCCATTGCAGAAAATGGACCTCGCTGAAACGGCCAGTTCCAAGGAACAGGTGTGGGACCCAGAGAGTCAGGATAGACAAGGGGCTGCATCTCCGGCTTGTTTTCTCATCATTTTATCTGGCCCATGAGTGGGAGACAATTTCAAGAAGGCCTAATCCTAATGAGAGGAACCCAGGAGTCAGGGGGAGGAGGGGTGATGGTTGGAGACAAAGGCCTGGTGCCCCGGCTGCAGTGGAAGTCTCTGGAAGACCAGGCAGAGGGAGGCTGCACAGAGTGATGCCCAGGGTCAGAGACCTGTCGGAGCTGCTGTTTGTTAGTTCAAGTCCTGCTCTGAGGTGCTCTGTGTCAGCTCTGCGTGACAGGCGTTCTGGGGTGCTCTGCAATGAGGGCTATGTGCACGGTTCCTGTGTGCCCAGCCCTGCCATGGTACCTGCCCAGGGCAGCTCTGTATCATGGGAGGTGCCTAAGCACGAGAGCCTCGTGGGCTGCTGGGTAGTTTCACAGGTGAGCTCCATACCCTGGGAGTGGCCTGAACATGAGAACCCCGTTGGCTGCTGGGGCCCTGCTCAGGTGAGCCCCATATCCTGGGAGGGGCCTGACCACGAGAGCCCCGTGGGCTGCTGGGGACCTGGTAAAGGATGTTAGGACAGTCAGTGAAGCCACCGAGGATATACATCCAGTAGTTCCTAATTCCTAGACCCTACTGGTCATTCTACCATCCACCAGGACATGGTATTCTGTGTTAGACTTCAATGATGCCTTCTTCTGTATTCCATTGGTCCCAGAAAGGCTCTGCTGCCCTAGGAACCAGACTTGGGAATGGAGAAACGCGGCCGCCTTGTGGCCATTTCCCACAACAGCAGCTTTAAACCCACTGCTAGTGGTCACTAAATGTTCACACTCCTTGCAGGCCTGTGAATAACACCTGCCCTCAAAAACAAACATGGGGTCGAAAATTGACCAAAAAATTCAAAAGAGGGCAACCATCCAAGAAGACAATTTCAAGAGTTTAATTGTACTCTCCGTTTTTTTCTGTTTTTCTCTGCCAGAAATTTTAAAAGGCATGGGAAAATGCTAAACATTAGGAATAATTAAAGATATGCAGATCCAAATTACAAAAACCTATCAGCTCACAGCAGTCAGAATGGCCATCAGCAAAAATTCTGCAAACAATAAATGCTGAAGGGGTTTTGGAGAAATGCCTACCCTTGCTTCAACGTGGGACATGGTAAGAGCCAGTCATGAAAACAAAAATGACGTGCCTTGTAAAGATAAATACTGAGCTACCATTCAATCAAGCATACCCACTGCTGGGCCTATCACCTGAGGGGATGAGACTCAAAAAGACAGGCTGGGATTCACTGGTGGCGCAGTGGATGAGAGTCCGCCTGCCAGTGCAGGGGACATGGATTCATGCCCCGATTTGGGGAGATCCCACATGCCACGGAGCGGCTGTTCCCGTGAGCTATGGCTGCTGGGCCTGCACGTCCGGAGCCTGTGCTCTGCAATGGGAGGGCCCACGGCAGTGAGAGGCCCATGTACCACAAAAAAAGACACATGCTGGCAATCCTGCACTCCAGCAATATTGACCACAGCCCACACTTGGAAGCTACGAAAATGTCCATCAACAGAGGAATGCTCAAAGAAGAAGTGGTCCATGAACACAATGGGATATGACTCCAATAAAAAAAAATATATAAATTCAATTTCTACAACAAACAGAAGTAAGGAGACATCAGCTTTTTGGGGCACATTCCACTCTAATATATAACCGAGGAACACCACTGCCAGGAGGGTCTGTTTCCCTAGTTAACAGATTGGGAAAAGCAGAAATGCTGCCGCCCTCTGGCCGTTACCTGCAACAGCAGCTTTAAAACCTGTGCTAAGGGTCACTTCATAGGCACCAGTACTGGAGGGCTGTGAGTGAAACCTGCCCTCATAATGTCTTGAGGGAGGGAATGGCCAAAATATTTCTAAATGTCACACATACTTCCCGAAAACAATTTGAAGAGGTAAGCTGTACTCACAGTTTGAAGGAACGAAGGACATGCCAGAAAGCTCAATTTCAAGGTATTATGAGACGCATGCAAATCCAACCACAAAGCGGTATCAGCTCATACTAGTCAGAATAAACTTCAGAAAAAACTACTACAAAGAATAAACGCTGAAGGTGTTGTGGAGAAGAGCATAACCTCAACTTTTAGTGGGACGTAACCTGGTAAGAGCCACTAATGAGAAGAGAATGGCGGTGCCTCTACAAGGTAAACACTTTGCTACCATATGATCCAGCAGGCGAACTCCTGGGCCTATAACCTAAGAAGCCAGAATTGGAAAGACACAGGCAGGCAAATGTGCATTGCCGCAGCATTACCATAGCCATGACATGGGAGCAACCAAAAAGTCCATCAACAGATGAGTGGACAAAGAAGAACTGGTACATGTCCAGACAGAATATTAGCCAAGGAAAAAAAGGACACAATGCCATTTGCAGCACCGTAGAGGAGTCTAGAGGTAATCACGTGACTTGTAGTAAGTCAGAAAGAGAAAGACACATATCGTATGATATCACTTATAGGTGTTACCTAAGAATTGATACTAGTGAAGATATTTCCACAGAGAAGGGCAATCACAGATTCATTAAACAAACTTATGGTTCACCAATGGAAAGGTGTGAGGATTGGATACATTAGGATATTGGGGTTAACAGACAGATACAAACACAGGTGAAAGAGATAATCACCAAACACCTACGGAATACCAAGAGAAGACTACTCAACATTCTGTCCTAACATACATGGGAAAAGGATCCCAGGAAGAACAGACATATGTATATGTGTAAAAGAACCACATCTTGCACACCTACAACAAGCCAAACATTGTAATCAAACTTGCTGTGATAAAAAATAAAAATTAAATGAAAAAAAACGAACCAGAAATAGTGAGACAAACTTAAGGGTCTTTTTCCTGGCACATTCCATTCTAACTTACAACCTAGAACACGACTTCCATTGAGGCTCTGTTGCCCTAGTCACCAGATTCGGTAAAGGGGAACTGCTGCCACCTTGTGGCCGTTTCACACAACAGCAGCTTGAATCCCAGCGCTAATGGTCAGTTGATATTCAAAATCATTGCAGGCCTGTAAATGAGACCTGCCCTGAAAAGAAATCCTGGGGTCGTATACTGACCAAAAAATTCAAAAGACCTCCATGTTTCAAAACGACAGTTTCAAGAGGCATATTTTACGGACATTTGTGTTCTGCTTCTTTTTCTTTCTTTCTTTCTTTTTGTTAAAAAATGGGAATGGAAAAAGGCAACCCTCAGAATGGGAGAAAATATGTGAAAACGAATCAATGGACAAAGGTTTAATCTCCAGTATACATAAACAGCTCATGCAGCTTAATATTAAAAAAAAAAAACAACCCACTTCAAAAATGGGTAGAATATCTAAATAGACATTTCTTCAAAGGAGACTCAGAGATGGCCAAGATGCACATGAAAAGCTGCTCAACATCACTAATTATTAGAGAAATGCAAATCAAAACTTCAATGAGGTATCACCTCACACCTGTTAGAATGGGCATCATCAGAAAATCTACAAACTACAAATGCTGCGGAGGGTGTGGACAAATGGATCCCTCTTCCACTATTGGTGGGAATGTCAATTGATACAGTCACTATGGAGAACAGTATGGAGGTTCATTAAAAAAACTAAAAATACAATTACCATATGATCCAGCAATCCCGCTTCTGGGCATATACCCAGAGAAAACCATAAATCAAAAAGACACATGCACCACAATGTTCATTGCAGCACTATTTACAATAGCCAGGTAATGGAAGCAAGCTAAATGCCCACAGACAGACGAATGGATAAAGATGTGGTACATATATAAAATGGAATATTGCTCAGCCATAAAAAGGAATGAAACTGGGTCATTTGTAGAGACGTGGATGGATCTAGAGACTGTCATACAGAGAGACGTAGGTCAGAAAGAGAAAAACAAATATTGCGTATTAATGCATATATGTGGAAGCTAGAAAAATGGTAGAGATGAACCGGTTTGCAGGGCAGAATTAGAGACACAGGGTTAGAGAACAAACGTATGGAAACCAAGGGGGGGAAGCCATGGGGTGGTGGTGGTGGGATGAGTTGGGAGATTGGGACTGACTTGTATACATGTATATGTATAAAATAGATAACTAACAATAACCTGCTGTATAAAAAAATAAATAACCTTAAATTTCAAATATTTAAAAAACAAATAAAATTTAAAAATAAAACAGAAAAATGTTCTTCCCTTCACACAGATGTATTTATATGAATGAATGATTTCCATGCTTATATCTATAAATACATAAATGAGGACTAAAATCTACCTTGAAAAAAACAGAAAAAATAAACAGAACCCACTAGTTATACAGAGGAAAACCCTATCAGGGCACTTGCTCCAGTGGTAAACAATTCTGAAGGTGGTCGGAGGTGCCGAATTATCTCCCATGCAGCCAGCAGCCCCCCCGCAAGGAGCGTCCTCATTGCAAAGCTGGGGGACCGTACATAGGCGTCTGTGAGTAAACGTGAGCTGAGCCCCCAGCCAGCTGCTGCTGAACTGTTCCCACCCTTCCCAGGTAAAACACCTGAATATGTACAAGGACTTGAAAGCATAGAGGAAGGGCCGTGGATCCACACCAGTGAAAGCACGCAGGCTGACTTGATGCCTGCAGGCCTGCCAGGATGATCCTGGCCCCAGGCGCTCTTCTGAAAACTTTCCATTTCCCTGCCTGAGATATCCGTCCTGTCTTGGCCCCCACTGCTTTTTTCCTCCCTCACCTCTGCCCGCGGAGAAATTCCAGCGGAAGGTATGGGTGACCCATCCTCTTCTTTAGCAGGTGGCAGTCTGGAGACTCCTGCAGAAAGTCCAGCAGAGCTCCTCTCACACCGGGCCACCCACAAAACCGTGCCCCCTCACTCCCTCCCACCGGCACAGCCCCGAGACTGCTGACGGGGCAGAGAATATGGCGTCAGGCACAGCTGCAGGGGCTGTTGCTCCCTGGAGCGGTGTTTATATTGACCTCAACCCAGGCACACCTGGGGAGGGCTGGCCGGCAGGGACAGGCTGCTCCGGTCAGCCAATCCTCACCCCTCAGTGGCTCCCATTGCAGAAAATGGACCTCGCTGAAACGGCCAGTTCCAAGGAACAGGTGTGGGACCCAGAGAGTCAGGATAGACAAGGGGCTGCATCTCCGGCTTGTTTTCTCATCATTTTATCTGGCCCATGAGTGGGAGACAATTTCAAGAAGGCCTAATCCTAATGAGAGGAACCCAGGAGTCAGGGGGAGGAGGGGTGATGGTTGGAGACAAAGGCCTGGTGCCCCGGCTGCAGTGGAAGTCTCTGGAAGACCAGGCAGAGGGAGGCTGCACAGAGTGATGCCCAGGGTCAGAGACCTGTCGGAGCTGCTGTTTGTTAGTTCAAGTCCTGCTCTGAGGTGCTCTGTGTCAGCTCTGCGTGACAGGCGTTCTGGGGTGCTCTGCAATGAGGGCTATGTGCACGGTTCCTGTGTGCCCAGCCCTGCCATGGTACCTGCCCAGGGCAGCTCTGTATCATGGGAGGTGCCTAAGCACGAGAGCCTCGTGGGCTGCTGGGTAGTTTCACAGGTGAGCTCCATACCCTGGGAGTGGCCTGAACATGAGAACCCCGTTGGCTGCTGGGGCCCTGCTCAGGTGAGCCCCATATCCTGGGAGGGGCCTGACCACGAGAGCCCCGTGGGCTGCTGGGGACCTGGTAAAGGATGTTAGGACAGTCAGTGAAGCCACCGAGGATATACATCCAGTAGTTCCTAATTCCTAGACCCTACTGGTCATTCTACCATCCACCAGGACATGGTATTCTGTGTTAGACTTCAATGATGCCTTCTTCTGTATTCCATTGGTCCCAGAAAGGCTCTGCTGCCCTAGGAACCAGACTTGGGAATGGAGAAACGCGGCCGCCTTGTGGCCATTTCCCACAACAGCAGCTTTAAACCCACTGCTAGTGGTCACTAAATGTTCACACTCCTTGCAGGCCTGTGAATAACACCTGCCCTCAAAAACAAACATGGGGTCGAAAATTGACCAAAAAATTCAAAAGAGGGCAACCATCCAAGAAGACAATTTCAAGAGTTTAATTGTACTCTCCGTTTTTTTCTGTTTTTCTCTGCCAGAAATTTTAAAAGGCATGGGAAAATGCTAAACATTAGGAATAATTAAAGATATGCAGATCCAAATTACAAAAACCTATCAGCTCACAGCAGTCAGAATGGCCATCAGCAAAAATTCTGCAAACAATAAATGCTGAAGGGGTTTTGGAGAAATGCCTACCCTTGCTTCAACGTGGGACATGGTAAGAGCCAGTCATGAAAACAAAAATGACGTGCCTTGTAAAGATAAATACTGAGCTACCATTCAATCAAGCATACCCACTGCTGGGCCTGTCACCTGAGGGGATGAGACTCAAAAAGACAGGCTGGGATTCACAGGTGGCGCAGTGGATGAGAGTCCGCCTGCCAGTGCAGGGGACATGGATTCATGCCCCGATTTGGGGAGATCCCACATGCCGCGGAGCGGCTGTTCCCGTGAGCTATGGCTGCTGGGCCTGCACGTCCGGAGCCTGTGCTCTGCAATGGGAGGGCCCACGGCAGTGAGAGGCCCATGTACCACAAAAAAAGACACATGCTGGCAATCCTGCACTCCAGCAATATTGACCACAGCCCACACTTGGAAGCTACGAAAATGTCCATCAACAGAGGAATGCTCAAAGAAGAAGTGGTCCATGAACACAATGGGATATGACTCCAATAAAAAAAAATATATAAATTCAATTTCTACAACAAACAGAAGTAAGGAGACATCAGCTTTTTGGGGCACATTCCACTCTAATATATAACCGAGGAACACCACTGCCAGGAGGGTCTGTTTCCCTAGTTAACAGATTGGGAAAAGCAGAAATGCTGCCGCCCTCTGGCCGTTACCTGCAACAGCAGCTTTAAAACCTGTGCTAAGGGTCACTTCATAGGCACCAGTACTGGAGGGCTGTGAGTGAAACCTGCCCTCATAATGTCTTGAGGGAGGGAATGGCCAAAATATTTCTAAATGTCACACATACTTCCCGAAAACAATTTGAAGAGGTAAGCTGTACTCACAGTTTGAAGGAACGAAGGACATGCCAGAAAGCTCAATTTCAAGGTATTATGAGACGCATGCAAATCCAACCACAAAGCGGTATCAGCTCATACTAGTCAGAATAAACTTCAGAAAAAACTACTACAAAGAATAAACGCTGAAGGTGTTGTGGAGAAGAGCATAACCTCAACTTTTAGTGGGACGTAACCTGGTAAGAGCCACTAATGAGAAGAGAATGGCGGTGCCTCTACAAGGTAAACACTTTGCTACCATATGATCCAGCAGGCGAACTCCTGGGCCTATAACCTAAGAAGCCAGAATTGGAAAGACACAGGCAGGCAAATGTGCATTGCCGCAGCATTACCATAGCCATGACATGGGAGCAACCAAAAAGTCCATCAACAGATGAGTGGACAAAGAAGAACTGGTACATGTCCAGACAGAATATTAGCCAAGGAAAAAAAGGACACAATGCCATTTGCAGCACCGTAGAGGAGTCTAGAGGTAATCACGTGACTTGTAGTAAGTCAGAAAGAGAAAGACACATATCGTATGATATCACTTATAGGTGTTACCTAAGAATTGATACTAGTGAAGATATTTCCACAGAGAAGGGCAATCACAGATTCATTAAACAAACTTATGGTTCACCAATGGAAAGGTGTGAGGATTGGATACATTAGGATATTGGGGTTAACAGACAGATACAAACACAGGTGAAAGAGATAATCACCAAACACCTACGGAATACCAAG
The DNA here is from genome assembly GCF_964165515.1 of Mesoplodon bidens. NCBI lineage: Eukaryota > Metazoa > Chordata > Mammalia > Artiodactyla > Ziphiidae > Mesoplodon > Mesoplodon bidens. Next base: position 57,132 of record NW_027672128.1, read on the forward strand.
AGAAGACTACTCAACATTCTGTCCTAACATACATGGGAAAAGGATCCCAGGAAGAACAGACATATGTATATGTGTAAAAGAACCACATCTTGCACACCTACAACAAGCCAAACATTGTAATCAAACTTGCTGTGATAAAAAATAAAAATTAAATGAAAAAAAACGAACCAGAAATAGTGAGACAAACTTAAGGGTCTTTTTCCTGGCACATTCCATTCTAACTTACAACCTAGAACACGACTTCCATTGAGGCTCTGTTGCCCTAGTCACCAGATTCGGTAAAGGGGAACTGCTGCCACCTTGTGGCCGTTTCACACAACAGCAGCTTGAATCCCAGCGCTAATGGTCAGTTGATATTCAAAATCATTGCAGGCCTGTAAATGAGACCTGCCCTGAAAAGAAATCCTGGGGTCGTATACTGACCAAAAAATTCAAAAGACCTCCATGTTTCAAAACGACAGTTTCAAGAGGCATATTTTACGGACATTTGTGTTCTGCTTCTTTTTCTTTCTTTCTTTCTTTTTGTTAAAAAATGGGAATGGAAAAAGGCAACCCTCAGAATGGGAGAAAATATGTGAAAACGAATCAATGGACAAAGGTTTAATCTCCAGTATACATAAACAGCTCATGCAGCTTAATATTAAAAAAAAAAAACAACCCACTTCAAAAATGGGTAGAATATCTAAATAGACATTTCTTCAAAGGAGACTCAGAGATGGCCAAGATGCACATGAAAAGCTGCTCAACATCACTAATTATTAGAGAAATGCAAATCAAAACTTCAATGAGGTATCACCTCACACCTGTTAGAATGGGCATCATCAGAAAATCTACAAACTACAAATGCTGCGGAGGGTGTGGACAAATGGATCCCTCTTCCACTATTGGTGGGAATGTCAATTGATACAGTCACTATGGAGAACAGTATGGAGGTTCATTAAAAAAACTAAAAATACAATTACCATATGATCCAGCAATCCCGCTTCTGGGCATATACCCAGAGAAAACCATAAATCAAAAAGACACATGCACCACAATGTTCATTGCAGCACTATTTACAATAGCCAGGTAATGGAAGCAAGCTAAATGCCCACAGACAGACGAATGGATAAAGATGTGGTACATATATAAAATGGAATATTGCTCAGCCATAAAAAGGAATGAAACTGGGTCATTTGTAGAGACGTGGATGGATCTAGAGACTGTCATACAGAGAGACGTAGGTCAGAAAGAGAAAAACAAATATTGCGTATTAATGCATATATGTGGAAGCTAGAAAAATGGTAGAGATGAACCGGTTTGCAGGGCAGAATTAGAGACACAGGGTTAGAGAACAAACGTATGGAAACCAAGGGGGGGAAGCCATGGGGTGGTGGTGGTGGGATGAGTTGGGAGATTGGGACTGACTTGTATACATGTATATGTATAAAATAGATAACTAACAATAACCTGCTGTATAAAAAAATAAATAACCTTAAATTTCAAATATTTAAAAAACAAATAAAATTTAAAAATAAAACAGAAAAATGTTCTTCCCTTCACACAGATGTATTTATATGAATGAATGATTTCCATGCTTATATCTATAAATACATAAATGAGGACTAAAATCTACCTTGAAAAAAACAGAAAAAATAAACAGAACCCACTAGTTATACAGAGGAAAACCCTATCAGGGCACTTGCTCCAGTGGTAAACAATTCTGAAGGTGGTCGGAGGTGCCGAATTATCTCCCATGCAGCCAGCAGCCCCCCCGCAAGGAGCGTCCTCATTGCAAAGCTGGGGGACCGTACATAGGCGTCTGTGAGTAAACGTGAGCTGAGCCCCCAGCCAGCTGCTGCTGAACTGTTCCCACCCTTCCCAGGTAAAACACCTGAATATGTACAAGGACTTGAAAGCATAGAGGAAGGGCCGTGGATCCACACCAGTGAAAGCACGCAGGCTGACTTGGTGCCTGCAGGCCTGCCAGGATGATCCTGGCCCCAGGCGCTCTTCTGAAAACTTTCCATTTCCCTGCCTGAGATATCCGTCCTGTCTTGGCCCCCACTGCTTTTTTCCTCCCTCACCTCTGCCCGCGGAGAAATTCCAGCGGAAGGTATGGGTGACCCATCCTCTTCTTTAGCAGGTGGCAGTCTGGAGACTCCTGCAGAAAGTCCAGCAGAGCTCCTCTCACACCGGGCCACCCACAAAACCGTGCCCCCTCACTCCCTCCCACCGGCACAGCCCCGAGACTGCTGACGGGGCAGAGAATATGGCGTCAGGCACAGCTGCAGGGGCTGTTGCTCCCTGGAGCGGTGTTTATATTGACCTCAACCCAGGCACACCTGGGGAGGGCTGGCCGGCAGGGACAGGCTGCTCCGGTCAGCCAATCCTCACCCCTCAGTGGCTCCCATTGCAGAAAATGGACCTCGCTGAAACGGCCAGTTCCAAGGAACAGGTGTGGGACCCAGAGAGTCAGGATAGACAAGGGGCTGCATCTCCGGCTTGTTTTCTCATCATTTTATCTGGCCCATGAGTGGGAGACAATTTCAAGAAGGCCTAATCCTAATGAGAGGAACCCAGGAGTCAGGGGGAGGAGGGGTGATGGTTGGAGACAAAGGCCTGGTGCCCCGGCTGCAGTGGAAGTCTCTGGAAGACCAGGCAGAGGGAGGCTGCACAGAGTGATGCCCAGGGTCAGAGACCTGTCGGAGCTGCTGTTTGTTAGTTCAAGTCCTGCTCTGAGGTGCTCTGTGTCAGCTCTGCGTGACAGGCGTTCTGGGGTGCTCTGCAATGAGGGCTATGTGCACGGTTCCTGTGTGCCCAGCCCTGCCATGGTACCTGCCCAGGGCAGCTCTGTATCATGGGAGGTGCCTAAGCACGAGAGCCTCGTGGGCTGCTGGGTAGTTTCACAGGTGAGCTCCATACCCTGGGAGTGGCCTGAACATGAGAACCCCGTTGGCTGCTGGGGCCCTGCTCAGGTGAGCCCCATATCCTGGGAGGGGCCTGACCACGAGAGCCCCGTGGGCTGCTGGGGACCTGGTAAAGGATGTTAGGACAGTCAGTGAAGCCACCGAGGATATACATCCAGTAGTTCCTAATTCCTAGACCCTACTGGTCATTCTACCATCCACCAGGACATGGTATTCTGTGTTAGACTTCAATGATGCCTTCTTCTGTATTCCATTGGTCCCAGAAAGGCTCTGCTGCCCTAGGAACCAGACTTGGGAATGGAGAAACGCGGCCGCCTTGTGGCCATTTCCCACAACAGCAGCTTTAAACCCACTGCTAGTGGTCACTAAATGTTCACACTCCTTGCAGGCCTGTGAATAACACCTGCCCTCAAAAACAAACATGGGGTCGAAAATTGACCAAAAAATTCAAAAGAGGGCAACCATCCAAGAAGACAATTTCAAGAGTTTAATTGTACTCTCCGTTTTTTTCTGTTTTTCTCTGCCAGAAATTTTAAAAGGCATGGGAAAATGCTAAACATTAGGAATAATTAAAGATATGCAGATCCAAATTACAAAAACCTATCAGCTCACAGCAGTCAGAATGGCCATCAGCAAAAATTCTGCAAACAATAAATGCTGAAGGGGTTTTGGAGAAATGCCTACCCTTGCTTCAACGTGGGACATGGTAAGAGCCAGTCATGAAAACAAAAATGACGTGCCTTGTAAAGATAAATACTGAGCTACCATTCAATCAAGCATACCCACTGCTGGGCCTGTCACCTGAGGGGATGAGACTCAAAAAGACAGGCTGGGATTCACAGGTGGCGCAGTGGATGAGAGTCCGCCTGCCAGTGCAGGGGACATGGATTCATGCCCCGATTTGGGGAGATCCCACATGCCGCGGAGCGGCTGTTCCCGTGAGCTATGGCTGCTGGGCCTGCACGTCCGGAGCCTGTGCTCTGCAATGGGAGGGCCCACGGCAGTGAGAGGCCCATGTACCACAAAAAAAGACACATGCTGGCAATCCTGCACTCCAGCAATATTGACCACAGCCCACACTTGGAAGCTACGAAAATGTCCATCAACAGAGGAATGCTCAAAGAAGAAGTGGTCCATGAACACAATGGGATATGACTCCAATAAAAAAATATATATAAATTCAATTTCTACAACAAACAGAAGTAAGGAGACATCAGCTTTTTGGGGCACATTCCACTCTAATATATAACCGAGGAACACCACTGCCAGGAGGGTCTGTTTCCCTAGTTAACAGATTGGGAAAAGCAGAAATGCTGCCGCCCTCTGGCCGTTACCTGCAACAGCAGCTTTAAAACCTGTGCTAAGGGTCACTTCATAGGCACCAGTACTGGAGGGCTGTGAGTGAAACCTGCCCTCATAATGTCTTGAGGGAGGGAATGGCCAAAATATTTCTAAATGTCACACATACTTCCCGAAAACAATTTGAAGAGGTAAGCTGTACTCACAGTTTGAAGGAACGAAGGACATGCCAGAAAGCTCAATTTCAAGGTATTATGAGACGCATGCCAATCCAACCACAAAGCGGTATCAGCTCACACTAGTCAGAATAAACTTCAGAAAAAACTACTACAAAGAATAAACGCTGAAGGTGTTGTGGAGAAGAGCATAACCTCAACTTTTAGTGGGACGTAACCTGGTAAGAGCCACTAATGAGAAGAGAATGGCGGTGCCTCTACAAGGTAAACACTTTGCTACCATATGATCCAGCAGGCGAACTCCTGGGCCTATAACCTAAGAAGCCAGAATTGGAAAGACACAGGCAGGCAAATGTGCATTGCCGCAGCATTACCATAGCCATGACATGGGAGCAACCAAAAAGTCCATCAACAGATGAGTGGACAAAGAAGAACTGGTACATGTGCAGACAGAATATTAGCCAAGGAAAAAAAGGACACAATGCCATTTGCAGCACCGTAGAGGAGTCTAGAGGTAATCACGTGACTTGTAGTAAGTCAGAAAGAGAAAGACACATATCGTATGATATCACTTATAGGTGTTACCTAAGAATTGATACTAGTGAAGATATTTCCACAGAGAAGGGCAATCACAGATTCATTAAACAAACTTATGGTTCACCAATGGAAAGGTGTGAGGATTGGATACATTAGGATATTGGGGTTAACAGACAGATACAAACACAGGTGAAAGAGATAATCACCAAACACCTACGGAATACCAAGAGAAGACTACTCAACATTCTGTCCTAACATACATGGGAAAAGGATCCCAGGAAGAACAGACATATGTATATGTGTAAAAGAACCACATCTTGCACACCTACAACAAGCCAAACATTGTAATCAAACTTGCTGTGATAAAAAATAAAAATTAAATGAAAAAAAACGAACCAGAAATAGTGAGACAAACTTAAGGGTCTTTTTCCTGGCACATTCCATTCTAACTTGCAACCTAGAACACGACTTCCATTGAGGCTCTGTTGCCCTAGTCACCAGATTCGGTAAAGGGGAACTGCTGCCACCTTGTGGCCGTTTCACACAACAGCAGCTTGAATCCCAGCGCTAATGGTCAGTTGATATTCAAAATCATTGCAGGCCTGTAAATGAGACCTGCCCTGAAAAGAAATCCTGGGGTCGTATACTGACCAAAAAATTCAAAAGACCTCCATGTTTCAAAACGACAGTTTCAAGAGGCATATTTTACGGACATTTGTGTTCTGCTTCTTTTTCTTTCTTTCTTTCTTTTTGTTAAAAAATGGGAATGGAAAAAGGCAACCCTCAGAATGGGAGAAAATATGTGAAAACGAATCAATGGACAAAGGTTTAATCTCCAGTATACATAAACAGCTCATGCAGCTTAATATTAAAAAAAAAAAACAACCCACTTCAAAAATGGGTAGAATATCTAAATAGACATTTCTTCAAAGGAGACTCAGAGATGGCCAAGATGCACATGAAAAGCTGCTCAACATCACTAATTATTAGAGAAATGCAAATCAAAACTTCAATGAGGTATCACCTCACACCTGTTAGAATGGGCATCATCAGAAAATCTACAAACTACAAATGCTGCGGAGGGTGTGGACAAATGGACCCCTCTTCCACTATTGGTGGGAATGTCAATTGATACAGTCACTATGGAGAACAGTATGGAGGTTCATTAAAAAAACTAAAAATACAATTACCATATGATCCAGCAATCCCACTTCTGGGCATATACCCAGAGAAAACCATAAATCAAAAAGACACATGCACCACAATGTTCATTGCAGCACTATTTACAATAGCCAGGTAATGGAAGCAAGCTAAATGCCCACAGACAGACGAATGGATAAAGATGTGGTACATATATAAAATGGAATATTGCTCAGCCATAAAAAGGAATGAAACTGGGTCATTTGTAGAGACGTGGATGGATCTAGAGACTGTCATACAGAGAGACGTAGGTCAGAAAGAGAAAAACAAATATTGCGTATTAATGCATATATGTGGAAGCTAGAAAAATGGTAGAGATGAACCGGTTTGCAGGGCAGAATTAGAGACACAGGGTTAGAGAACAAACGTATGGAAACCAAGGGGGGGAAGCCATGGGGTGGTGGTGGTGGGATGAGTTGGGAGATTGGGACTGACTTGTATACATGTATATGTATAAAATAGATAACTAACAATAACCTGCTGTATAAAAAAATAAATAACCTTAAATTTCAAATATTTAAAAAACAAATAAAATTTAAAAATAAAACAGAAAAATGTTCTTCCCTTCACACAGATGTATTTATATGAATGAATGATTTCCATGCTTATATCTATAAATACATAAATGAGGACTAAAATCTACCTTGAAAAAAACAGAAAAAATAAACAGAACCCACTAGTTATACAGAGGAAAACCCTATCAGGGCACTTGCTCCAGTGGTAAACAATTCTGAAGGTGGTCGGAGGTGCCGAATTATCTCCCATGCAGCCAGCAGCCCCCCCGCAAGGAGCGTCCTCATTGCAAAGCTGGGGGACCGTACATAGGCGTCTGTGAGTAAACGTGAGCTGAGCCCCCAGCCAGCTGCTGCTGAACTGTTCCCACCCTTCCCAGGTAAAACACCTGAATATGTACAAGGACTTGAAAGCATAGAGGAAGGGCCGTGGATCCACACCAGTGAAAGCACGCAGGCTGACTTGGTGCCTGCAGGCCTGCCAGGATGATCCTGGCCCCAGGCGCTCTTCTGAAAACTTTCCATTTCCCTGCCTGAGATATCCGTCCTGTCTTGGCCCCCACTGCTTTTTTCCTCCCTCACCTCTGCCCGCGGAGAAATTCCAGCGGAAGGTATGGGTGACCCATCCTCTTCTTTAGCAGGTGGCAGTCTGGAGACTCCTGCAGAAAGTCCAGCAGAGCTCCTCTCACACCGGGCCACCCACAAAACCGTGCCCCCTCACTCCCTCCCACCGGCACAGCCCCGAGACTGCTGACGGGGCAGAGAATATGGCGTCAGGCACAGCTGCAGGGGCTGTTGCTCCCTGGAGCGGTGTTTATATTGACCTCAACCCAGGCACACCTGGGGAGGGCTGGCCGGCAGGGACAGGCTGCTCCGGTCAGCCAATCCTCACCCCTCAGTGGCTCCCATTGCAGAAAATGGACCTCGCTGAAACGGCCAGTTCCAAGGAACAGGTGTGGGACCCAGAGAGTCAGGATAGACAAGGGGCTGCATCTCCGGCTTGTTTTCTCATCATTTTATCTGGCCCATGAGTGGGAGACAATTTCAAGAAGGCCTAATCCTAATGAGAGGAACCCAGGAGTCAGGGGGAGGAGGGGTGATGGTTGGAGACAAAGGCCTGGTGCCCCGGCTGCAGTGGAAGTCTCTGGAAGACCAGGCAGAGGGAGGCTGCACAGAGTGATGCCCAGGGTCAGAGACCTGTCGGAGCTGCTGTTTGTTAGTTCAAGTCCTGCTCTGAGGTGCTCTGTGTCAGCTCTGCGTGACAGGCGTTCTGGGGTGCTCTACAATGAGGGCTATGTGCACGGTTCCTGTGTGCCCAGCCCTGCCATGGTACCTGCCCAGGGCAGCTCTGTATCATGGGAGGTGCCTAAGCACGAGAGCCTCGTGGGCTGCTGGGTAGTTTCACAGGTGAGCTCCATACCCTGGGAGTGGCCTGAACATGAGAACCCCGTTGGCTGCTGGGGCCCTGCTCAGGTGAGCCCCATATCCTGGGAGGGGCCTGACCACGAGAGCCCCGTGGGCTGCTGGGGACCTGGTAAAGGATGTTAGGACAGTCAGTGAAGCCACCGAGGATATACATCCAGTAGTTCCTAATTCCTAGACCCTACTGGTCATTCTACCATCCACCAGGACATGGTATTCTGTGTTAGACTTCAATGATGCCTTCTTCTGTATTCCATTGGTCCCAGAAAGGCTCTGCTGCCCTAGGAACCAGACTTGGGAATGGAGAAACGCGGCCGCCTTGTGGCCATTTCCCACAACAGCAGCTTTAAACCCACTGCTAGTGGTCACTAAATGTTCACACTCCTTGCAGGCCTGTGAATAACACCTGCCCTCAAAAACAAACATGGGGTCGAAAATTGACCAAAAAATTCAAAAGAGGGCAACCATCCAAGAAGACAATTTCAAGAGTTTAATTGTACTCTCCGTTTTTTTCTGTTTTTCTCTGCCAGAAATTTTAAAAGGCATGGGAAAATGCTAAACATTAGGAATAATTAAAGATATGCAGATCCAAATTACAAAAACCTATCAGCTCACAGCAGTCAGAATGGCCATCAGCAAAAATTCTGCAAACAATAAATGCTGAAGGGGTTTTGGAGAAATGCCTACCCTTGCTTCAACGTGGGACATGGTAAGAGCCAGTCATGAAAACAAAAATGACGTGCCTTGTAAAGATAAATACTGAGCTACCATTCAATCAAGCATACCCACTGCTGGGCCTGTCACCTGAGGGGATGAGACTCAAAAAGACAGGCTGGGATTCACAGGTGGCGCAGTGGATGAGAGTCCGCCTGCCAGTGCAGGGGACATGGATTCATGCCCCGATTTGGGGAGATCCCACATGCCGCGGAGCGGCTGTTCCCGTGAGCTATGGCTGCTGGGCCTGCACGTCCGGAGCCTGTGCTCTGCAATGGGAGGGCCCACGGCAGTGAGAGGCCCATGTACCACAAAAAAAGACACATGCTGGCAATCCTGCACTCCAGCAATATTGACCACAGCCCACACTTGGAAGCTACGAAAATGTCCATCAACAGAGGAATGCTCAAAGAAGAAGTGGTCCATGAACACAATGGGATATGACTCCAATAAAAAAAAATATATAAATTCAATTTCTACAACAAACAGAAGTAAGGAGACATCAGCATTTTGGGGCACATTCCACTCTAATATATAACCGAGGAACACCACTGCCAGGAGGGTCTGTTTCCCTAGTTAACAGATTGGGAAAAGCAGAAATGCTGCCGCCCTCTGGCCGTTACCTGCAACAGCAGCTTTAAAACCTGTGCTAAGGGTCACTTCATAGGCACCAGTACTGGAGGGCTGTGAGTGAAACCTGCCCTCATAATGTCTTGAGGGAGGGAATGGCCAAAATATTTCTAAATGTCACACATACTTCCCGAAAACAATTTGAAGAGGTAAGCTGTACTCACAGTTTGAAGGAACAAAGGACATGCCAGAAAGCTCAATTTCAAGGTATTATGAGACGCATGCCAATCCAACCACAAAGCGGTATCAGCTCACACTAGTCAGAATAAACTTCAGAAAAAACTACTACAAAGAATAAACGCTGAAGGTGTTGTGGAGAAGAGCATAACCTCAACTTTTAGTGGGACGTAACCTGGTAAGAGCCACTAATGAGAAGAGAATGGCGGTGCCTCTACAAGGTAAACACTTTGCTACCATATGATCCAGCAGGCGAACTCCTGGGCCTATAACCTAAGAAGCCAGAATTGGAAAGACACAGGCAGGCAAATGTGCATTGCCGCAGCATTACCATAGCCATGACATGGGAGCAACCAAAAAGTCCATCAACAGATGAGTGGACAAAGAAGAACTGGTACATGTGCAGACAGAATATTAGCCAAGGAAAAAAAGGACACAATGCCATTTGCAGCACCGTAGAGGAGTCTAGAGGTAATCACGTGACTTGTAGTAAGTCAGAAAGAGAAAGACACATATCGTATGATATCACTTATAGGTGTTACCTAAGAATTGATACTAGTGAAGATATTTCCACAGAGAAGGGCAATCACAGATTCATTAAACAAACTTATGGTTCACCAATGGAAAGGTGTGAGGATTGGATACATTAGGATATTGGGGTTAACAGACAGATACAAACACGGGTGAAAGAGATAATCACCAAACACCTACGGAATACCAAGAGAAGACTACTCAACATTCTGTCCTAACATACATGGGAAAAGGATCCCAGGAAGAACAGACATATGTATATGTGTAAAAGAACCACATCTTGCACACCTACAACAAGCCAAACATTGTAATCAAACTTGCTGTGATAAAAAATAAAAATTAAATGAAAAAAAACGAACCAGAAATAGTGAGACAAACTTAAGGGTCTTTTTCCTGGCACATTCCATTCTAACTTACAACCTAGAACACGACTTCCATTGAGGCTCTGTTGCCCTAGTCACCAGATTCGGTAAAGGGGAACTGCTGCCACCTTGTGGCCGTTTCACACAACAGCAGCTTGAATCCCAGCGCTAATGGTCAGTTGATATTCAAAATCATTGCAGGCCTGTAAATGAGACCTGCCCTGAAAAGAAATCCTGGGGTCGTATACTGACCAAAAAATTCAAAAGACCTCCATGTTTCAAAACGACAGTTTCAAGAGGCATATTTTACGGACATTTGTGTTCTGCTTCTTTTTCTTTCTTTCTTTCTTTTTGTTAAAAAATGGGAATGGAAAAAGGCAACCCTCAGAATGGGAGAAAATATGTGAAAACGAATCAATGGACAAAGGTTTAATCTCCAGTATACATAAACAGCTCATGCAGCTTAATATTAAAAAAAAAAAAACAACCCACTTCAAAAATGGGTAGAATATCTAAATAGACATTTCTTCAAAGGAGACTCAGAGATGGCCAAGATGCACATGAAAAGCTGCTCAACATCACTAATTATTAGAGAAATGCAAATCAAAACTTCAATGAGGTATCACCTCACACCTGTTAGAATGGGCATCATCAGAAAATCTACAAACTACAAATGCTGCGGAGGGTGTGGACAAATGGATCCCTCTTCCACTATTGGTGGGAATGTCAATTGATACAGTCACTATGGAGAACAGTATGGAGGTTCATTAAAAAAACTAAAAATACAATTACCATATGATCCAGCAATCCCACTTCTGGGCATATACCCAGAGAAAACCATAAATCAAAAAGACACATGCACCACAATGTTCATTGCAGCACTATTTACAATAGCCAGGTAATGGAAGCAAGCTAAATGCCCACAGACAGACGAATGGATAAAGATGTGGTACATATATAAAATGGAATATTGCTCAGCCATAAAAAGGAATGAAACTGGGTCATTTGTAGAGACGTGGATGGATCTAGAGACTGTCATACAGAGAGACGTAGGTCAGAAAGAGAAAAACAAATATTGCGTATTAATGCATATATGTGGAAGCTAGAAAAATGGTAGAGATGAACCGGTTTGCAGGGCAGAATTAGAGACACAGGGTTAGAGAACAAACGTATGGAAACCAAGGGGGGGAAGCCATGGGGTGGTGGTGGTGGGATGAGTTGGGAGATTGGGACTGACTTGTATACATGTATATGTATAAAATAGATAACTAACAATAACCTGCTGTATAAAAAAATAAATAACCTTAAATTTCAAATATTTAAAAAAACAAATAAAATTTAAAAATAAAACAGAAAAATGTTCTTCCCTTCACACAGATGTATTTATATGAATGAATGATTTCCATGCTTATATCTATAAATACATAAATGAGGACTAAAATCTACCTTGAAAAAAACAGAAAAAATAAACAGAACCCACTAGTTATACAGAGGAAAACCCTATCAGGGCACTTGCTCCAGTGGTAAACAATTCTGAAGGTGGTCGGAGGTGCCGAATTATCTCCCATGCAGCCAGCAGCCCCCCCGCAAGGAGCGTCCTCATTGCAAAGCTGGGGGACCGTACATAGGCGTCTGTGAGTAAACGTGAGCTGAGCCCCCAGCCAGCTGCTGCTGAACTGTTCCCACCCTTCCCAGGTAAAACACCTGAATATGTACAAGGACTTGAAAGCATAGAGGAAGGGCCGTGGATCCACACCAGTGAAAGCACGCAGGCTGACTTGGTGCCTGCAGGCCTGCCAGGATGATCCTGGCCCCAGGCGCTCTTCTGAAAACTTTCCATTTCCCTGCCTGAGATATCCGTCCTGTCTTGGCCCCCACTGCTTTTTTCCTCCCTCACCTCTGCCCGCGGAGAAATTCCAGCGGAAGGTATGGGTGACCCATCCTCTTCTTTAGCAGGTGGCAGTCTGGAGACTCCTGCAGAAAGTCCAGCAGAGCTCCTCTCACACCGGGCCACCCACAAAACCGTGCCCCCTCACTCCCTCCCACCGGCACAGCCCCGAGACTGCTGACGGGGCAGAGAATATGGCGTCAGGCACAGCTGCAGGGGCTGTTGCTCCCTGGAGCGGTGTTTATATTGACCTCAACCCAGGCACACCTGGGGAGGGCTGGCCGGCAGGGACAGGCTGCTCCGGTCAGCCAATCCTCACCCCTCAGTGGCTCCCATTGCAGAAAATGGACCTCGCTGAAACGGCCAGTTCCAAGGAACAGGTGTGGGACCCAGAGAGTCAGGATAGACAAGGGGCTGCATCTCCGGCTTGTTTTCTCATCATTTTATCTGGCCCATGAGTGGGAGACAATTTCAAGAAGGCCTAATCCTAATGAGAGGAACCCAGGAGTCAGGGGGAGGAGGGGTGATGGTTGGAGACAAAGGCCTGGTGCCCCGGCTGCAGTGGAAGTCTCTGGAAGACCAGGCAGAGGGAGGCTGCACAGAGTGATGCCCAGGGTCAGAGACCTGTCGGAGCTGCTGTTTGTTAGTTCAAGTCCTGCTCTGAGGTGCTCTGTGTCAGCTCTGCGTGACAGGCGTTCTGGGGTGCTCTGCAATGAGGGCTATGTGCACGGTTCCTGTGTGCCCAGCCCTGCCATGGTACCTGCCCAGGGCAGCTCTGTATCATGGGAGGTGCCTAAGCACGAGAGCCTCGTGGGCTGCTGGGTAGTTTCACAGGTGAGCTCCATACCCTGGGAGTGGCCTGAACATGAGAACCCCGTTGGCTGCTGGGGCCCTGCTCAGGTGAGCCCCATATCCTGGGAGGGGCCTGACCACGAGAGCCCCGTGGGCTGTTGGGGACCTGGTAAAGGATGTTAGGACAGTCAGTGAAGCCACCGAGGATATACATCCAGTAGTTCCTAATTCCTAGACCCTACTGGTCATTCTACCATCCACCAGGACATGGTATTCTGTGTTAGACTTCAATGATGCCTTCTTCTGTATTCCATTGGTCCCAGAAAGGCTCTGCTGCCCTAGGAACCAGACTTGGGAATGGAGAAACGCGGCCGCCTTGTGGCCATTTCCCACAACAGCAGCTTTAAACCCACTGCTAGTGGTCACTAAATGTTCACACTCCTTGCAGGCCTGTGAATAACACCTGCCCTCAAAAACAAACATGGGGTCGAAAATTGACCAAAAAATTCAAAAGAGGGCAACCATCCAAGAAGACAATTTCAAGAGTTTAATTGTACTCTCCGTTTTTTTCTGTTTTTCTCTGCCAGAAATTTTAAAAGGCATGGGAAAATGCTAAACATTAGGAATAATTAAAGATATGCAGATCCAAATTACAAAAACCTATCAGCTCACAGCAGTCAGAATGGCCATCAGCAAAAATTCTGCAAACAATAAATGCTGAAGGGGTTTTGGAGAAATGCCTACCCTTGCTTCAACGTGGGACATGGTAAGAGCCAGTCATGAAAACAAAAATGACGTGCCTTGTAAAGATAAATACTGAGCTACCATTCAATCAAGCATACCCACTGCTGGGCCTGTCACCTGAGGGGATGAGACTCAAAAAGACAGGCTGGGATTCACAGGTGGCGCAGTGGATGAGAGTCCGCCTGCCAGTGCAGGGGACATGGATTCATGCCCCGATTTGGGGAGATCCCACATGCCGCGGAGCGGCTGTTCCCGTGAGCTATGGCTGCTGGGCCTGCACGTCCGGAGCCTGTGCTCTGCAATGGGAGGGCCCACGGCAGTGAGAGGCCCATGTACCACAAAAAAAGACACATGCTGGCAATCCTGCACTCCAGCAATATTGACCACAGCCCACACTTGGAAGCTACGAAAATGTCCATCAACAGAGGAATGCTCAAAGAAGAAGTGGTCCATGAACACAATGGGATATGACTCCAATAAAAAAAAATATATAAATTCAATTTCTACAACAAACAGAAGTAAGGAGACATCAGCTTTTTGGGGCACATTCCACTCTAATATATAACCGAGGAACACCACTGCCAGGAGGGTCTGTTTCCCTAGTTAACAGATTGGGAAAAGCAGAAATGCTGCCGCCCTCTGGCCGTTACCTGCAACAGCAGCTTTAAAACCTGTGCTAAGGGTCACTTCATAGGCACCAGTACTGGAGGGCTGTGAGTGAAACCTGCCCTCATAATGTCTTGAGGGAGGGAATGGCCAAAATATTTCTAAATGTCACACATACTTCCCGAAAACAATTTGAAGAGGTAAGCTGTACTCACAGTTTGAAGGAACAAAGGACATGCCAGAAAGCTCAATTTCAAGGTATTATGAGACGCATGCCAATCCAACCACAAAGCGGTATCAGCTCACACTAGTCAGAATAAACTTCAGAAAAAACTACTACAAAGAATAAACGCTGAAGGTGTTGTGGAGAAGAGCATAACCTCAACTTTTAGTGGGACGTAACCTGGTAAGAGCCACTAATGAGAAGAGAATGGCGGTGCCTCTACAAGGTAAACACTTTGCTACCATATGATCCAGCAGGCGAACTCCTGGGCCTATAACCTAAGAAGCCAGAATTGGAAAGACACAGGCAGGCAAATGTGCATTGCCGCAGCATTACCATAGCCATGACATGGGAGCAACCAAAAAGTCCATCAACAGATGAGTGGACAAAGAAGAACTGGTACATGTGCAGACAGAATATTAGCCAAGGAAAAAAAGGACACAATGCCATTTGCAGCACCGTAGAGGAGTCTAGAGGTAATCACGTGACTTGTAGTAAGTCAGAAAGAGAAAGACACATATCGTATGATATCACTTATAGGTGTTACCTAAGAATTGATACTAGTGAAGATATTTCCACAGAGAAGGGCAATCACAGATTCATTAAACAAACTTATGGTTCACCAATGGAAAGGTGTGAGGATTGGATACATTAGGATATTGGGGTTAACAGACAGATACAAACACGGGTGAAAGAGATAATCACCAAACACCTACGGAATACCAAGAGAAGACTACTCAACATTCTGTCCTAACATACATGGGAAAAGGATCCCAGGAAGAACAGACATATGTATATGTGTAAAAGAACCACATCTTGCACACCTACAACAAGCCAAACATTGTAATCAAACTTGCTGTGATAAAAAATAAAAATTAAATGAAAAAAAACGAACCAGAAATAGTGAGACAAACTTAAGGGTCTTTTTCCTGGCACATTCCATTCTAACTTACAACCTAGAACACGACTTCCATTGAGGCTCTGTTGCCCTAGTCACCAGATTCGGTAAAGGGGAACTGCTGCCACCTTGTGGCCGTTTCACACAACAGCAGCTTGAATCCCAGCGCTAATGGTCAGTTGATATTCAAAATCATTGCAGGCCTGTAAATGAGACCTGCCCTGAAAAGAAATCCTGGGGTCGTATACTGACCAAAAAATTCAAAAGACCTCCATGTTTCAAAACGACAGTTTCAAGAGGCATATTTTACGGACATTTGTGTTCTGCTTCTTTTTCTTTCTTTCTTTCTTTTTGTTAAAAAATGGGAATGGAAAAAGGCAACCCTCAGAATGGGAGAAAATATGTGAAAACGAATCAATGGACAAAGGTTTAATCTCCAGTATACATAAACAGCTCATGCAGCTTAATATTAAAAAAAAAAAAACAACCCACTTCAAAAATGGGTAGAATATCTAAATAGACATTTCTTCAAAGGAGACTCAGAGATGGCCAAGATGCACATGAAAAGCTGCTCAACATCACTAATTATTAGAGAAATGCAAATCAAAACTTCAATGAGGTATCACCTCACACCTGTTAGAATGGGCATCATCAGAAAATCTACAAACTACAAATGCTGCGGAGGGTGTGGACAAATGGATCCCTCTTCCACTATTGGTGGGAATGTCAATTGATACAGTCACTATGGAGAACAGTATGGAGGTTCATTAAAAAAACTAAAAATACAATTACCATATGATCCAGCAATCCCACTTCTGGGCATATACCCAGAGAAAACCATAAATCAAAAAGACACATGCACCACAATGTTCATTGCAGCACTATTTACAATAGCCAGGTAATGGAAGCAAGCTAAATGCCCACAGACAGACGAATGGATAAAGATGTGGTACATATATAAAATGGAATATTGCTCAGCCATAAAAAGGAATGAAACTGGGTCATTTGTAGAGACGTGGATGGATCTAGAGACTGTCATACAGAGAGACGTAGGTCAGAAAGAGAAAAACAAATATTGCGTATTAATGCATATATGTGGAAGCTAGAAAAATGGTAGAGATGAACCGGTTTGCAGGGCAGAATTAGAGACACAGGGTTAGAGAACAAACGTATGGAAACCAAGGGGGGGAAGCCATGGGGTGGTGGTGGTGGGATGAGTTGGGAGATTGGGACTGACTTGTATACATGTATATGTATAAAATAGATAACTAACAATAACCTGCTGTATAAAAAAATAAATAACCTTAAATTTCAAATATTTAAAAAAACAAATAAAATTTAAAAATAAAACAGAAAAATGTTCTTCCCTTCACACAGATGTATTTATATGAATGAATGATTTCCATGCTTATATCTATAAATACATAAATGAGGACTAAAATCTACCTTGAAAAAAACAGAAAAAATAAACAGAACCCACTAGTTATACAGAGGAAAACCCTATCAGGGCACTTGCTCCAGTGGTAAACAATTCTGAAGGTGGTCGGAGGTGCCGAATTATCTCCCATGCAGCCAGCAGCCCCCCCGCAAGGAGCGTCCTCATTGCAAAGCTGGGGGACCGTACATAGGCGTCTGTGAGTAAACGTGAGCTGAGCCCCCAGCCAGCTGCTGCTGAACTGTTCCCACCCTTCCCAGGTAAAACACCTGAATATGTACAAGGACTTGAAAGCATAGAGGAAGGGCCGTGGATCCACACCAGTGAAAGCACGCAGGCTGACTTGGTGCCTGCAGGCCTGCCAGGATGATCCTGGCCCCAGGCGCTCTTCTGAAAACTTTCCATTTCCCTGCCTGAGATATCCGTCCTGTCTTGGCCCCCACTGCTTTTTTCCTCCCTCACCTCTGCCCGCGGAGAAATTCCAGCGGAAGGTATGGGTGACCCATCCTCTTCTTTAGCAGGTGGCAGTCTGGAGACTCCTGCAGAAAGTCCAGCAGAGCTCCTCTCACACCGGGCCACCCACAAAACCGTGCCCCCTCACTCCCTCCCACCGGCACAGCCCCGAGACTGCTGACGGGGCAGAGAATATGGCGTCAGGCACAGCTGCAGGGGCTGTTGCTCCCTGGAGCGGTGTTTATATTGACCTCAACCCAGGCACACCTGGGGAGGGCTGGCCGGCAGGGACAGGCTGCTCCGGTCAGCCAATCCTCACCCCTCAGTGGCTCCCATTGCAGAAAATGGACCTCGCTGAAACGGCCAGTTCCAAGGAACAGGTGTGGGACCCAGAGAGTCAGGATAGACAAGGGGCTGCATCTCCGGCTTGTTTTCTCATCATTTTATCTGGCCCATGAGTGGGAGACAATTTCAAGAAGGCCTAATCCTAATGAGAGGAACCCAGGAGTCAGGGGGAGGAGGGGTGATGGTTGGAGACAAAGGCCTGGTGCCCCGGCTGCAGTGGAAGTCTCTGGAAGACCAGGCAGAGGGAGGCTGCACAGAGTGATGCCCAGGGTCAGAGACCTGTCGGAGCTGCTGTTTGTTAGTTCAAGTCCTGCTCTGAGGTGCTCTGTGTCAGCTCTGCGTGACAGGCGTTCTGGGGTGCTCTGCAATGAGGGCTATGTGCACGGTTCCTGTGTGCCCAGCCCTGCCATGGTACCTGCCCAGGGCAGCTCTGTATCATGGGAGGTGCCTAAGCACGAGAGCCTCGTGGGCTGCTGGGTAGTTTCACAGGTGAGCTCCATACCCTGGGAGTGGCCTGAACATGAGAACCCCGTTGGCTGCTGGGGCCCTGCTCAGGTGAGCCCCATATCCTGGGAGGGGCCTGACCACGAGAGCCCCGTGGGCTGCTGGGGACCTGGTAAAGGATGTTAGGACAGTCAGTGAAGCCACCGAGGATATACATCCAGTAGTTCCTAATTCCTAGACCCTACTGGTCATTCTACCATCCACCAGGACATGGTATTCTGTGTTAGACTTCAATGATGCCTTCTTCTGTATTCCATTGGTCCCAGAAAGGCTCTGCTGCCCTAGGAACCAGACTTGGGAATGGAGAAACGCGGCCGCCTTGTGGCCATTTCCCACAACAGCAGCTTTAAACCCACTGCTAGTGGTCACTAAATGTTCACACTCCTTGCAGGCCTGTGAATAACACCTGCCCTCAAAAACAAACATGGGGTCGAAAATTGACCAAAAAATTCAAAAGAGGGCAACCATCCAAGAAGACAATTTCAAGAGTTTAATTGTACTCTCCGTTTTTTTCTGTTTTTCTCTGCCAGAAATTTTAAAAGGCATGGGAAAATGCTAAACATTAGGAATAATTAAAGATATGCAGATCCAAATTACAAAAACCTATCAGCTCACAGCAGTCAGAATGGCCATCAGCAAAAATTCTGCAAACAATAAATGCTGAAGGGGTTTTGGAGAAATGCCTACCCTTGCTTCAACGTGGGACATGGTAAGAGCCAGTCATGAAAACAAAAATGACGTGCCTTGTAAAGATAAATACTGAGCTACCATTCAATCAAGCATACCCACTGCTGGGCCTGTCACCTGAGGGGATGAGACTCAAAAAGACAGGCTGGGATTCACAGGTGGCGCAGTGGATGAGAGTCCGCCTGCCAGTGCAGGGGACATGGATTCATGCCCCGATTTGGGGAGATCCCACATGCCGCGGAGCGGCTGTTCCCGTGAGCTATGGCTGCTGGGCCTGCACGTCCGGAGCCTGTGCTCTGCAATGGGAGGGCCCACGGCAGTGAGAGGCCCATGTACCACAAAAAAAGACACATGCTGGCAATCCTGCACTCCAGCAATATTGACCACAGCCCACACTTGGAAGCTACGAAAATGTCCATCAACAGAGGAATGCTCAAAGAAGAAGTGGTCCATGAACACAATGGGATATGACTCCAATAAAAAAAAATATATAAATTCAATTTCTACAACAAACAGAAGTAAGGAGACATCAGCTTTTTGGGGCACATTCCACTCTAATATATAACCGAGGAACACCACTGCCAGGAGGGTCTGTTTCCCTAGTTAACAGATTGGGAAAAGCAGAAATGCTGCCGCCCTCTGGCCGTTACCTGCAACAGCAGCTTTAAAACCTGTGCTAAGGGTCACTTCATAGGCACCAGTACTGGAGGGCTGTGAGTGAAACCTGCCCTCATAATGTCTTGAGGGAGGGAATGGCCAAAATATTTCTAAATGTCACACATACTTCCCGAAAACAATTTGAAGAGGTAAGCTGTACTCACAGTTTGAAGGAACAAAGGACATGCCAGAAAGCTCAATTTCAAGGTATTATGAGACGCATGCCAATCCAACCACAAAGCGGTATCAGCTCACACTAGTCAGAATAAACTTCAGAAAAAACTACTACAAAGAATAAACGCTGAAGGTGTTGTGGAGAAGAGCATAACCTCAACTTTTAGTGGGACGTAACCTGGTAAGAGCCACTAATGAGAAGAGAATGGCGGTGCCTCTACAAGGTAAACACTTTGCTACCATATGATCCAGCAGGCGAACTCCTGGGCCTATAACCTAAGAAGCCAGAATTGGAAAGACACAGGCAGGCAAATGTGCATTGCCGCAGCATTACCATAGCCATGACATGGGAGCAACCAAAAAGTCCATCAACAGATGAGTGGACAAAGAAGAACTGGTACATGTGCAGACAGAATATTAGCCAAGGAAAAAAAGGACACAATGCCATTTGCAGCACCGTAGAGGAGTCTAGAGGTAATCACGTGACTTGTAGTAAGTCAGAAAGAGAAAGACACATATCGTATGATATCACTTATAGGTGTTACCTAAGAATTGATACTAGTGAAGATATTTCCACAGAGAAGGGCAATCACAGATTCATTAAACAAACTTATGGTTCACCAATGGAAAGGTGTGAGGATTGGATACATTAGGATATTGGGGTTAACAGACAGATACAAACACGGGTGAAAGAGATAATCACCAAACACCTACGGAATACCAAGAGAAGACTACTCAACATTCTGTCCTAACATACATGGGAAAAGGATCCCAGGAAGAACAGACATATGTATATGTGTAAAAGAACCACATCTTGCACACCTACAACAAGCCAAACATTGTAATCAAACTTGCTGTGATAAAAAATAAAAATTAAATGAAAAAAAACGAACCAGAAATAGTGAGACAAACTTAAGGGTCTTTTTCCTGGCACATTCCATTCTAACTTACAACCTAGAACACGACTTCCATTGAGGCTCTGTTGCCCTAGTCACCAGATTCGGTAAAGGGGAACTGCTGCCACCTTGTGGCCGTTTCACACAACAGCAGCTTGAATCCCAGCGCTAATGGTCAGTTGATATTCAAAATCATTGCAGGCCTGTAAATGAGACCTGCCCTGAAAAGAAATCCTGGGGTCGTATACTGACCAAAAAATTCAAAAGACCTCCATGTTTCAAAACGACAGTTTCAAGAGGCATATTTTACGGACATTTGTGTTCTGCTTCTTTTTCTTTCTTTCTTTCTTTTTGTTAAAAAATGGGAATGGAAAAAGGCAACCCTCAGAATGGGAGAAAATATGTGAAAACGAATCAATGGACAAAGGTTTAATCTCCAGTATACATAAACAGCTCATGCAGCTTAATATTAAAAAAAAAAAAACAACCCACTTCAAAAATGGGTAGAATATCTAAATAGACATTTCTTCAAAGGAGACTCAGAGATGGCCAAGATGCACATGAAAAGCTGCTCAACATCACTAATTATTAGAGAAATGCAAATCAAAACTTCAATGAGGTATCACCTCACACCTGTTAGAATGGGCATCATCAGAAAATCTACAAACTACAAATGCTGCGGAGGGTGTGGACAAATGGATCCCTCTTCCACTATTGGTGGGAATGTCAATTGATACAGTCACTATGGAGAACAGTATGGAGGTTCATTAAAAAAACTAAAAATACAATTACCATATGATCCAGCAATCCCACTTCTGGGCATATACCCAGAGAAAACCATAAATCAAAAAGACACATGCACCACAATGTTCATTGCAGCACTATTTACAATAGCCAGGTAATGGAAGCAAGCTAAATGCCCACAGACAGACGAATGGATAAAGATGTGGTACATATATAAAATGGAATATTGCTCAGCCATAAAAAGGAATGAAACTGGGTCATTTGTAGAGACGTGGATGGATCTAGAGACTGTCATACAGAGAGACGTAGGTCAGAAAGAGAAAAACAAATATTGCGTATTAATGCATATATGTGGAAGCTAGAAAAATGGTAGAGATGAACCGGTTTGCAGGGCAGAATTAGAGACACAGGGTTAGAGAACAAACGTATGGAAACCAAGGGGGGGAAGCCATGGGGTGGTGGTGGTGGGATGAGTTGGGAGATTGGGACTGACTTGTATACATGTATATGTATAAAATAGATAACTAACAATAACCTGCTGTATAAAAAAATAAATAACCTTAAATTTCAAATATTTAAAAAAACAAATAAAATTTAAAAATAAAACAGAAAAATGTTCTTCCCTTCACACAGATGTATTTATATGAATGAATGATTTCCATGCTTATATCTATAAATACATAAATGAGGACTAAAATCTACCTTGAAAAAAACAGAAAAAATAAACAGAACCCACTAGTTATACAGAGGAAAACCCTATCAGGGCACTTGCTCCAGTGGTAAACAATTCTGAAGGTGGTCGGAGGTGCCGAATTATCTCCCATGCAGCCAGCAGCCCCCCCGCAAGGAGCGTCCTCATTGCAAAGCTGGGGGACCGTACATAGGCGTCTGTGAGTAAACGTGAGCTGAGCCCCCAGCCAGCTGCTGCTGAACTGTTCCCACCCTTCCCAGGTAAAACACCTGAATATGTACAAGGACTTGAAAGCATAGAGGAAGGGCCGTGGATCCACACCAGTGAAAGCACGCAGGCTGACTTGGTGCCTGCAGGCCTGCCAGGATGATCCTGGCCCCAGGCGCTCTTCTGAAAACTTTCCATTTCCCTGCCTGAGATATCCGTCCTGTCTTGGCCCCCACTGCTTTTTTCCTCCCTCACCTCTGCCCGCGGAGAAATTCCAGCGGAAGGTATGGGTGACCCATCCTCTTCTTTAGCAGGTGGCAGTCTGGAGACTCCTGCAGAAAGTCCAGCAGAGCTCCTCTCACACCGGGCCACCCACAAAACCGTGCCCCCTCACTCCCTCCCACCGGCACAGCCCCGAGACTGCTGACGGGGCAGAGAATATGGCGTCAGGCACAGCTGCAGGGGCTGTTGCTCCCTGGAGCGGTGTTTATATTGACCTCAACCCAGGCACACCTGGGGAGGGCTGGCCGGCAGGGACAGGCTGCTCCGGTCAGCCAATCCTCACCCCTCAGTGGCTCCCATTGCAGAAAATGGACCTCGCTGAAACGGCCAGTTCCAAGGAACAGGTGTGGGACCCAGAGAGTCAGGATAGACAAGGGGCTGCATCTCCGGCTTGTTTTCTCATCATTTTATCTGGCCCATGAGTGGGAGACAATTTCAAGAAGGCCTAATCCTAATGAGAGGAACCCAGGAGTCAGGGGGAGGAGGGGTGATGGTTGGAGACAAAGGCCTGGTGCCCCGGCTGCAGTGGAAGTCTCTGGAAGACCAGGCAGAGGGAGGCTGCACAGAGTGATGCCCAGGGTCAGAGACCTGTCGGAGCTGCTGTTTGTTAGTTCAAGTCCTGCTCTGAGGTGCTCTGTGTCAGCTCTGCGTGACAGGCGTTCTGGGGTGCTCTGCAATGAGGGCTATGTGCACGGTTCCTGTGTGCCCAGCCCTGCCATGGTACCTGCCCAGGGCAGCTCTGTATCATGGGAGGTGCCTAAGCACGAGAGCCTCGTGGGCTGCTGGGTAGTTTCACAGGTGAGCTCCATACCCTGGGAGTGGCCTGAACATGAGAACCCCGTTGGCTGCTGGGGCCCTGCTCAGGTGAGCCCCATATCCTGGGAGGGGCCTGACCACGAGAGCCCCGTGGGCTGCTGGGGACCTGGTAAAGGATGTTAGGACAGTCAGTGAAGCCACCGAGGATATACATCCAGTAGTTCCTAATTCCTAGACCCTACTGGTCATTCTACCATCCACCAGGACATGGTATTCTGTGTTAGACTTCAATGATGCCTTCTTCTGTATTCCATTGGTCCCAGAAAGGCTCTGCTGCCCTAGGAACCAGACTTGGGAATGGAGAAACGCGGCCGCCTTGTGGCCATTTCCCACAACAGCAGCTTTAAACCCACTGCTAGTGGTCACTAAATGTTCACACTCCTTGCAGGCCTGTGAATAACACCTGCCCTCAAAAACAAACATGGGGTCGAAAATTGACCAAAAAATTCAAAAGAGGGCAACCATCCAAGAAGACAATTTCAAGAGTTTAATTGTACTCTCCGTTTTTTTCTGTTTTTCTCTGCCAGAAATTTTAAAAGGCATGGGAAAATGCTAAACATTAGGAATAATTAAAGATATGCAGATCCAAATTACAAAAACCTATCAGCTCACAGCAGTCAGAATGGCCATCAGCAAAAATTCTGCAAACAATAAATGCTGAAGGGGTTTTGGAGAAATGCCTACCCTTGCTTCAACGTGGGACATGGTAAGAGCCAGTCATGAAAACAAAAATGACGTGCCTTGTAAAGATAAATACTGAGCTACCATTCAATCAAGCATACCCACTGCTGGGCCTGTCACCTGAGGGGATGAGACTCAAAAAGACAGGCTGGGATTCACAGGTGGCGCAGTGGATGAGAGTCCGCCTGCCAGTGCAGGGGACATGGATTCATGCCCCGATTTGGGGAGATCCCACATGCCGCGGAGCGGCTGTTCCCGTGAGCTATGGCTGCTGGGCCTGCACGTCCGGAGCCTGTGCTCTGCAATGGGAGGGCCCACGGCAGTGAGAGGCCCATGTACCACAAAAAAAGACACATGCTGGCAATCCTGCACTCCAGCAATATTGACCACAGCCCACACTTGGAAGCTACGAAAATGTCCATCAACAGAGGAATGCTCAAAGAAGAAGTGGTCCATGAACACAATGGGATATGACTCCAATAAAAAAAAATATATAAATTCAATTTCTACAACAAACAGAAGTAAGGAGACATCAGCTTTTTGGGGCACATTCCACTCTAATATATAACCGAGGAACACCACTGCCAGGAGGGTCTGTTTCCCTAGTTAACAGATTGGGAAAAGCAGAAATGCTGCCGCCCTCTGGCCGTTACCTGCAACAGCAGCTTTAAAACCTGTGCTAAGGGTCACTTCATAGGCACCAGTACTGGAGGGCTGTGAGTGAAACCTGCCCTCATAATGTCTTGAGGGAGGGAATGGCCAAAATATTTCTAAATGTCACACATACTTCCCGAAAACAATTTGAAGAGGTAAGCTGTACTCACAGTTTGAAGGAACAAAGGACATGCCAGAAAGCTCAATTTCAAGGTATTATGAGACGCATGCCAATCCAACCACAAAGCGGTATCAGCTCACACTAGTCAGAATAAACTTCAGAAAAAACTACTACAAAGAATAAACGCTGAAGGTGTTGTGGAGAAGAGCATAACCTCAACTTTTAGTGGGACGTAACCTGGTAAGAGCCACTAATGAGAAGAGAATGGCGGTGCCTCTACAAGGTAAACACTTTGCTACCATATGATCCAGCAGGCGAACTCCTGGGCCTATAACCTAAGAAGCCAGAATTGGAAAGACACAGGCAGGCAAATGTGCATTGCCGCAGCATTACCATAGCCATGACATGGGAGCAACCAAAAAGTCCATCAACAGATGAGTGGACAAAGAAGAACTGGTACATGTGCAGACAGAATATTAGCCAAGGAAAAAAAGGACACAATGCCATTTGCAGCACCGTAGAGGAGTCTAGAGGTAATCACGTGACTTGTAGTAAGTCAGAAAGAGAAAGACACATATCGTATGATATCACTTATAGGTGTTACCTAAGAATTGATACTAGTGAAGATATTTCCACAGAGAAGGGCAATCACAGATTCATTAAACAAACTTATGGTTCACCAATGGAAAGGTGTGAGGATTGGATACATTAGGATATTGGGGTTAACAGACAGATACAAACACGGGTGAAAGAGATAATCACCAAACACCTACGGAATACCAAGAGAAGACTACTCAACATTCTGTCCTAACATACATGGGAAAAGGATCCCAGGAAGAACAGACATATGTATATGTGTAAAAGAACCACATCTTGCACACCTACAACAAGCCAAACATTGTAATCAAACTTGCTGTGATAAAAAATAAAAATTAAATGAAAAAAAACGAACCAGAAATAGTGAGACAAACTTAAGGGTCTTTTTCCTGGCACATTCCATTCTAACTTACAACCTAGAACACGACTTCCATTGAGGCTCTGTTGCCCTAGTCACCAGATTCGGTAAAGGGGAACTGCTGCCACCTTGTGGCCGTTTCACACAACAGCAGCTTGAATCCCAGCGCTAATGGTCAGTTGATATTCAAAATCATTGCAGGCCTGTAAATGAGACCTGCCCTGAAAAGAAATCCTGGGGTCGTATACTGACCAAAAAATTCAAAAGACCTCCATGTTTCAAAACGACAGTTTCAAGAGGCATATTTTACGGACATTTGTGTTCTGCTTCTTTTTCTTTCTTTCTTTCTTTTTGTTAAAAAATGGGAATGGAAAAAGGCAACCCTCAGAATGGGAGAAAATATGTGAAAACGAATCAATGGACAAAGGTTTAATCTCCAGTATACATAAACAGCTCATGCAGCTTAATATTAAAAAAAAAAAAACAACCCACTTCAAAAATGGGTAGAATATCTAAATAGACATTTCTTCAAAGGAGACTCAGAGATGGCCAAGATGCACATGAAAAGCTGCTCAACATCACTAATTATTAGAGAAATGCAAATCAAAACTTCAATGAGGTATCACCTCACACCTGTTAGAATGGGCATCATCAGAAAATCTACAAACTACAAATGCTGCGGAGGGTGTGGACAAATGGATCCCTCTTCCACTATTGGTGGGAATGTCAATTGATAGAGTCACTATGGAGAACAGTATGGAGGTTCATTAAAAAAACTAAAAATACAATTACCATATGATCCAGCAATCCCACTTCTGGGCATATACCCAGAGAAAACCATAAATCAAAAAGACACATGCACCACAATGTTCATTGCAGCACTATTTACAATAGCCAGGTAATGGAAGCAAGCTAAATGCCCACAGACAGACGAATGGATAAAGATG